>NC_143261.1:47693124-47844640 GCF_984573655.1 Nuphar pumila
GCATCTAGATTCTCCTCTCCTTTCCCCAAAGGAGAGACTCAAGCTTGACCCTTACCTGAACGGGTAATAAAAAGATACTCCTCTCTTCCCTGAAGAGGAGGTGTTTACAAAATGAACTTTCGAAGAGAAATAAAGTTTTCGTTAAAACTCCCTATTTCTAGGCTTCTCTTATGGAAAGGGGGTCGCTAACAAAGGTTGGAAGGATATCATAGAGGACCGACTCCATCATACTCTCCCTGGAAAAAGAGTCCTCGATGACGGGAGTGGCCTAACAAAAGACATTCAGGATTACAAGGAAGACGAGCTTCTGTCGAAACTCTCCCTGGAAAAAGGGTTCCTTGTACGACAATAAAGATTGTTTTGCAAATTGTTCGTGAAGCACGAGTCCCTTCAAACTCTCCCTAGAAAAGGGGGTTCAACGAACGAACAAAAAAGACATGCGAAAAGAATGAGCTCTCTCGAACTCTCCTTGAAAAAAGGGTCCTTCGCAAGAGAAAATATTGATAATTGGTTTTGAACTAATTGGCAGACCAATTCGACATAAAGGTCGAATCTTGAAAGACCATAATTGTCGGATACGACTCGAAGGTCAGACAAACATGATCAACTTTGATAGAATTTGATAACTTAAAAGTTTGCTTGATAACACGAATGACCAGAGGTCTAACAAGATTGGTGACCTGAAGATCAAATTAACAGAATGGGGTGACTCAAAGGTCTGGTAAAGATTGTTTGGTTCACAGATCTAAAGATTAAAATTGAGTCTGAACCCCTATGTGAGATTTATGTTGCGACTAGTATGAAGACTGAACTTTGACAAAGTATCAGTACAAGTATTGGATTTTAAAAGATTACCAGTATGAGCACTGGATTTTGAAAGATTATCAGTACGAGCATAGGATTTTAAAAGATTACTAGTACGAGCACTGGATTTTTGAAAGATTATCCATACAAATACAAGATTTGGTAAAGCAACCAAGGCGAGGTTGAATTTCATAAGAGGACCAATTTGAAAATTGGATTTAACCAGACCGGTGGAAAACTGGGTTTGGTCGGAAGCTTTGAATCAGAATTCAAATCTTTAAGGAAAGACTAGATGAATTAGATTTTGAAAGAGAATTCGGGTCAGAACTCGGATCTTTTAGACCAATTGCTAAATTTGCAAGAAAGTTTGAGTAGAAGTTTAAACTTTTAAAGGAAAGGTAAGCGAATTGGATTTGGAAGGAAATTTGAGTCAGAACTCGGGTTTTTTAGACCAATTCTGAATTGGATTTGAAAAAAAATTCGAGTCGAAACTCGGATCTTCTAGACCAATTCTAGAATCTGGAGGAAAGAAAATTAGATGAACTGGATTTGGAAAAAAATTTGAGTCGGAACTCAGATTTTCTAGACCAATTATGAATTGGATTTGGAAGAAGATTCGAATCGGAACTCGAATCTTCTAGACCAATTCAAGACATTTAAAGGAAAGAAAATTAGATGAATTGAATTTGAAAGAAAATTTGAGTCAGAACTCGGTTTTTTTAGAACAATTCTGAATTGGATTTGAAAGAAAATTCGATTTGGAACTCGGATCTTCTAGACCAATTCAAGACATTTTAAGGAAAGAAAATTAGATGAATTGGATTTGGAAGAAAATTCGAGTCGGAACTCGGATTTTCTAGACCAATTCTGAATTGGATTTGGAAGAAAATTCGAGTCGAAACTCGGATCTTCTAGACCAATTCAAGACATTTGAAGGAAAGAAAATTAGATGAATTGGATTTGGAAGAAAATTCAAGTCGGGACTTGGATTTTCTAGACCAATTCTGAATTGAATTTGGAAGAAGCTTTGAATCGAAACTCGGATCTTCTAGACCAATTCTAGAATTGGGAGGAAAGAAAATTAGACGAATTGGATTTGGAAGAAAATTCAAGTCGGGACTTGGATTTTCTAGACCAATTTTGAATTGGATTTGGAAGAAGCTTCGAATCGGAACTCGGATCTTCTAGACCAATTCTAGAATTTAGAGGAAAGAAAATTAGACGAATTGGATTTGGAAGAAAATTCAAGTCGGGACTTGAATTTTCTAGACCAATTATGAATTGGATTTAGAAGAAGATTCGAATCGGAACTCGGATCTTCTAGACCAATTCTGAAATTTGAAAGGATGAAATTTGGAATTAGTTCAACTAGTACGAGTACCAGATTTTAAAGGAGTACCAGTACAAGCACTAGATTTTTTTTAAACATTACCAACATGAGCACTGATTTCTAAAAGATTATCAATTGATTGTGATGGGAGATTTTTTATCTTCACCCTCACGATGACTTGGACGACTGTCAGGGCCTCAGAATTTATCCATTATCCTGAATGAGTGATAAATTTGATATGAATTAATGCAAATGAATGGGTATGCATGCAAAATAAGAGATTTGCTTGATCCTCCCTCCATACAGGATGTTTTGAAGACAATTTTCAAAATAATGCCCCAGTGTAATGGGGGAGTAAGATATTGGACGAAAGGATAAATAATTGATATTTGAGGAACGTTCTCTGAAGATAATAATGGAAAGATTGACGATGTGCTTCTTGATGGATTCGGGAGGCACTCTGAAAGAGTTTACTCCTTGTAAAAAGATATTTTGTAAAGGAGAAATACAAAAGATGACGCCAAGCTATGAGGAAGATTGATAATTTTATTGATGAAAGAGATGGGACCATGCCATCCATATAAAATGACAAAAGCAAAATGCAAGACTGAAAGAGTGTTGGCCTTGTCGCTCTTAGGGTGCTGATGAGCTGGATGCTTTATCCTTTTCTTTGCCTTCCATAAGAATATTTTTATCGATATAGTCTTGGATAATATTCCTGAGAACAAAGCAGTACTCGGTATCATGCCCCATGGCCCGATGAAACTTGCAGAATTGATCTTTAAATCTTCCCCTAATGATAGGAGGATCGTCGACACTTGTGAGCTTAATCATCTCCTTGGCCAACATATACTTAAGGATTTCTTCACGTGACTGATCTAGAGGAGTAAAGTCACGTTTAAAACTTCAGTTGTCGTGCTTTTTCTTCTCTTTCTGTTGACTCAATTTTTCACTCCCCTTCGAAGATTTTTCTTTCTGACTTGTATGATCTTCCTTGTTATCTTTGCAATCGCTGCGGTTGGCATCGGCGAAGAAGGTGGAATTTGTCTTCTTTTCTGAATCTTGATTATTCCTGATGGGGGTGATGCCATCATAGAAGTCTTTGCTCCTGAAGACCTTCTTTCCCTTGTCACGGGTTTGCAAATCTTTAATCATCTTGGCCATTTCCTTCAGCTATATTTGGACTGGATCATCCATTGTTTGATTTTTCAATTTATAGGTTGTCCCTTGTCTATGAGGGTATCTTTGAAATGCTTGCTGGACTTCATACTCTTCATCAGTGTCACCTACCGATTCTAATTCATCAGATGTATCCTCATATTGGATATGTTTCTTGGATATCATCAGCTGCTTCTTCAGTGTTTGGCCCTTAGTCTTCTTCTTGCTAGATATCTTGCCAGAATTGACCTCTGCTTGCTTTGCCATCATCTTACTCATCATCTTTTGAAACATGACATACATCTGGGGATCAACATCATCATTGCTCTGTTGATTTTTGTTTCTAATAGATCTTGAAGAGGCCATTTCCTGTTCTGAGGCTGGCGAGTAACTGATACGCTGAACGAGTGTAATTTTTCTGTTGGACCTTTTCTGAACCATATAAGGGTGCAAATGCTCTCTGCAAAGCAAAACTGAGGATTAGCTACTGAAAATAGTTTTAAATAGGAAATATTTGTTGGATATTTCGATTGACAATTTGAAGAATGCCCCATTACTAAGGACTAAGTCAACGCTAGAGTCACGACAATTGCGCTGCTATTCTTTGCAAAATAAACAACTAGAAATATGCCTTGTTACCTAGGCGAGGTCGTCAAACCAAGATGAAAATTAAAAGAATTGTATTGAAGGAAAAACATGATTTTATTAATAAAAAACTTGACAAAGGGAAGGGGGACAAACAATTTTCCACCACTCCTGATAATCAGAGGACACTCGAGGACTAGGAAAAATAGTGAGAGTAACAAAAGAATCTTAGCCATGTCTGGCAGAATGGTATGCTCCGGACCACTGATCTGATGTGAGATCGAACTCTGGCAAGATCCCTGATAGTAGACGAATTTCTATGCGCTTCTATCTCTAAGAGAACTGCCTGACACACCGCTCTGGATGGTAGTATGCGCAGAAGAATGGGCCAAGTAGCCTGAATCGCTTGCCATATGCATAAGTATATCTGGGAGGTGATTCCTGACGATCAAAATAGCCCCACACGACTTTTTCCTCCTGAAGGTTATCGATCAAGAATCAGTATCGTGCAACTGGAAGAAGCTTTTAGCCATTGTATCTGAATGAACTGGCTTGGGCTGGCACATGCCGAACGAACCAAGACTGCAATGTATAGGTGCACCCTTCGACTAGAATTGATTCTCTGAGTGTGAAATGGGTCAACCCTCGGTATAGAAAAGCGAGTGCAACCATGGCTATAGAGAGGCGGTTGGTCTGTCGACTTTCCCACCTTCGCAGAAGTTGAACTATCCTGATATCTATGTAATTCCGTCCATCTGGAAAGAGAGCCAATCCCACAGTGCATAAGACCATCGCATGTTGAATTCTCTCTCAAGCTGTTCAAGATAAAGAGCTGACTTCTTGTAAACACCCCAAATTTTCACCCTCATCCAGTGTTTGTCTATTTCATAGGTCATCACAGATTATTGCATATCATTGCATGTATTCTGCATTTCATTTCATCACATCTCATTGTATTGCATGTCATCCCATCTCATTTTCGAGATCCAACACTCCTGTTTTCAAATCATTCAATCCAGATTTGAATTTTAAAGCTTTATTTCAAAATCAATTTCAAAACCTGTGTTTTTATTCAATACTCTGTCATTTTCCAACCCCAGGACTTTATATTTCGAAATATTTTCTCAAGGAAACAATCTGGATTCATTTCAAATTCAAATTTTAATCGATTTCAATTCACAGATGAGACCCATTGAGGTGGTGTCGCTTCTGAATTCCTCTATTCATCAAATTTCTCAAATTTTTGAAAGTTTCAGTCTGATCAGGACTCTGTCTCAGAGTCCTAATCCAGTCAGGAGTCTGTTTTTAAGTCTATTTTACTTCCATTTTTAGTCTTTTTCGATTATTTTCAAAATTTAGGTCATTTTACAGAGTCCAGTTAGTTCAGGACTCTATTTTAGAGTTCGGTCGAGTTAGGAGTCTAACCCTGACTGTGTTTTCTGACTTATTTCATCATTTCTTGATAAAATCTTTTGAAAATTCTTTCATTTGGCTTTTAAAATCTAAAATCTCAGAGTCCTAAGAGTTCAGGACTCTAACCCGGAGTTCCAGTTCGCTTGAGACCCTATTTTCAAAGATCTTGAATTTTAATTATTAATTTTAACCCCTTTTCAAAGGTATTTTCAGTGTTTATTTCAAAATTTGCAAAACTCGATGTGGGCCCACTCAGTTGGTACCATATCCAGAGGAGTCCTGACCCAGTTAGGACCCTATGACATTTCAAAAAATTTAATTTCAAAGTTTACTTTTGAAAATCTTTTGAAAACTTTCTCAATTTCAAGTTTTAAAATCATTTAAAAAAAAAACTCAAGTAGGGCCCACTCGGGGTGGCGCCATATTCGAGTAAGTCAGGGCTAGACTAGGGTTAGTCATTGTCCTAGTTAAGTTAGAGGTTTAGAGGAGTCAAAATCAATTTTAAAAATTCATTTTATTTAAGTTTTAAACCATTGGTTTTTAAAGGTTTTAAATTCAGGTTTTAAAAACCAAATGTGGGTCCATACTAGGTGGTACCACATTTGGACTTTTTAGGGTTTAATTAGGTGTTAATTAAGGTTTAATTAGAGTTCATTTAGGGTTATAAAACCACAAAAAATCGTTGCCTTTAGTGGATTTATTAGAAAGAGTCCTAAAAAAATGAAAAACCTCTTAATTAACCCTAATTAAGTAACTTTTTGAAAAACTATAAAAAGGGACCAAAGGGGGGCCAAAAGGGGGGGCTCTTTTCTCTCAAATTTTAGTGGCCTCTCTCTCCTATCCAGCACCTCCACCTTCCTCCATTGCAGCTGCAAGCACCAAGGTAATATTTTTAATATTTTTTAGTTTTATTTAATACTTTTTCATGTTTTAAATCAATTTTAGCCATTGGTGTCATCCCCTTCATGGATTAAACCATGGATTCAACCTCAAGAACCATCAAGAATCAGCAAGAACACTCCAAGAAGGTGATCTAACCCTGTTTTAGATGATTTACAAAGATTTTAATCCATTAGAATTGATTTTAACATGGTTCTTTATATTATTAACCAATAAAATATATGATTTACCCTTTTTAATGGGTTAAATCTATGTTTTAAAGGTGATATCAAATTCCAGCCATTGATTCCCTGTTTTTAATTTATTTTCATGGTTTATTCATGTTTGTTTTACGTTCTACAGCATAAAAATAATTTTTATTTACTGTTTTATGGTTTATTTTATTTATTTACATTAGTTAATGCATGGTTTTTCAAGTTTCTTAAATTTCTGTGTGTTCTAGGTTTAGAACAGTAAAGATGATGTTATTTCGGATTGAAGCACTCGTTGTTTATTTCTGATTTTTTTATATGTAATGCATGCATGAGTTATTGAGTTACTGTAGAAAAATCAGAGGTTTTGGATCTCGGGAACCCTGTCAAAATAATCAGACATCAAATCGGGTTTTTAAAGCTTTAAAATCGTGGTTAAAATCAAGAAGGTAACTTGCTATTATGATATTTCTCTCATCTTATATCCGATTTTAGATCTGTAAAATGATATGGATTCACATTAAATAGATATGTCTACTGTGAAATTTTCAGAATTTTTTATTACTTCTTAGTATTTTTCCTTTTTTAGTGAATCTGTTTTTAATTTTAAAGCTCGTTAGGGTTTACCAAAACCCTAATCAGACTTGTGTTAGTCATAAATCTCGAACCACAGATCCGATTCTAGATATGTAAAAAGTGAGTACTGTTATTTTTCTGTCTACTGTTCACCACTAAAATTTCAGAAATTTTTGTTTAGAATTGCTATTTATGTCTGTATTTCCAATCTGGAATAGCTGTTTTAATCCCTGTTAAGAGTGATATATTTTAGCTCAGATTGCCGGAAGGGTTTCTCCCTAACCGGAGATGATTTTTACAATCTGTAAATTGGGAAATCTCTGTTTTGCTTTCTAGTTAGTCTCTGTAAAATTTCATAAATTTCTATGGAGATTTGACCCCTGGTTCAGGTCTTGGATTGAAACTAGTTGGTGAATTAGGTCAAAAATAGCATATTTTTAGGGTTTAATGCAATTTTCGAATTAATTTAATGTCAAAAAATTATTTTTATAATTCCAATTCGACATTAGGGTTATAACAAGTGCAGGTACCAATTTTTATGGATTTTGGAATCCATTTGATGGCTGAATTAAGCAAATTACAAAACCGGGTTCCTGAAAGATCCAAAAACACTGCAAAAATCACAAAATTTGTGATGTTATTGGATTTTCGTGCATAAGCATATATTCTTAGGGTTTAATCATGTTTATAATCATATTAGGATGTTTTAGGTTTAATTTTGTGCTCATTTGATTTCATTTAGTGCATAAAACCTAAGTTTTGACCAAAATCTATTTCTAAAAACCCTGATTTCAAGGCCATAGTCTTGCTATCGGGGGTAATTTGGTCATTTGACCTCAATTTCGAATTCCCTAACCCTAATTTTCATATTTTTAATCATGTCATATCATATTTAGTTTGACTCATCATTATTTGTATTTCAAAACTTGCATTTTACCAAATGTCTTTCTAAAAACCCTAATTTCAAGGCCATAGTCTTGTTATTAGGGGTATTTTGGTCATTTTGACCCCAATTTCGAAATTTCATATCTTATCTTCCTTATTTATTCAATTTTATTTCATATTTTATCATTTTGATTTAAGGGAATCATGGCAAAAAGGCTTATATCTAGCAAAATCCAACAATTTCCTGATATTGTTGGATAAATCTAGAAAAGCCAACATATATTCATTAACCAAGTTTTCTAGTTTTGCAGGTACATTGAAGACTTTATTTTTCATGTATTTAAATTTCAATAGTGATGTAATTTGTAATTAAACTTTGGAATAATAATTTACATTTCCTGCTTAGCTTAGGTTGCATTGCATATAGTTTATTTTTTTTAAATAATGTTAATGTGTGATGGATGATGATTCATGCATATTTTTACAAATTCACCATGGTCTACACAAATGGCACATGCACCAGCTTCTATGAAGTTTATAAACTTGGTGGAATTTGTATTTATGGCCATAGTCAGAATACGAATGATACTCAGATTTATAATCTTCACATTAGCCACATTCAGCCTACACTCTTAGGCTAACTTCAAAATGCACTGCATTTCTCAAAAATACAAAAAGTATTTCTCAATTCCTCAAATTCATATTCATTCATTTCATGCATTTGTCAACTCCAATTCAAAATCCAAGTCAAGGAAATTGAATTCCTCAAAATCTCCTAAGTCTTATAGCAAAATCGATTTTCCCAAAGACATTGAATTTCAAAGGATATTTCAAGTATTTCCCAAGTTCCAAATTCAAATTTTCTAAGTTAGAATTTCAATTTCCAAGTTTGAATTCAGAGAAACCAAGTTTCTCAGAATCGATTTTCACCAAATGTCAAGGATTTCTCAAAATCGATTTTTATTTCTTTCAGAAGTATATTTCAAATCCCAATTCACGATTTTCCATGTGATACCTATTCTAAATATTTCAATCATTCAAAGCAAACATCATGTTTTCAAATATGCATTTTCTGAAAAATTTATAGCACATGCCTGATTCTATGTGCATTTAGAAATTAGAATATGATTTAGACAAGTTGAATAGAGTAGAGCATAAGATTGATCCTTGGTTCAATTACCCCTGTTAAAGGTGGCAGGAACGGTTGAACCTCGTACCGACAGGCGAGTCCCATTCTACGGAATTTTCCCGCATTTTAAAAACGGAGGCGAGTTATTTTCAAAAATCTTTTTCAAAGGTCAGTTTGATTCGCAAAAGTTAAAAATTTTGCGATGATAACACTTCTACAAATGCCCCATACTGCCTGTAGATTTCGAGCAGGTTCACATACTCAATTCCATTCTCCTCGATCAATGGCCAAGACTTGCATCTTGTCATATGAGCTAAAGCGTCTCGGGTATCTAGACCCTTGACATTGATCAAAAATTGCTTCTTCAATGGATCTCTAGGCTGACCAGCTTGAAAGTGCTATAGGATCGAGGCAACGAGCACTAGAGGGGGGGTGAATAGTGCTTTTAAATAGCGTCTTTAGAATTTTGACGAATTTTGAAATTCACAAAGCAATCACACAAAAAACACAAGAATTTATCCTAGTTCGGTCTTCCAGACCTACATCCAGTCCCTAAGCAAAACCAACTTGAGATTTCCACTATCAACCTTGTGTAACTACAAGATCATACACAGACCAAATTCAGTCCCACTTTCAGTAACACACCTATTGAAAGCAAACAACTCCTTTAAACCAAGGAGTCCTTTCTTTACAGAAAAATAAAATAAGTAACAACTTACAAACAACCTACGAGCCCTTCTTATGAATGCAAATGAGATGCAATTAGCTTTTAAGGTTGTTGAAATACTCTACTCACAAATTCACTGTTTCTCAAAGGAATTTGAGTGAAAAGCTGAAGTGAAAA
The DNA here is from genome assembly GCF_984573655.1 of Nuphar pumila. NCBI lineage: Eukaryota > Viridiplantae > Streptophyta > Magnoliopsida > Nymphaeales > Nymphaeaceae > Nuphar > Nuphar pumila. The sequence goes on from NC_143261.1 coordinate 47,702,940, forward strand.
ATATCAAGTGAGTGAGAAAATGAATATGAGTGAAAAGCAAAGAGTAATTCAATGTAATTTGATTGGATTGCATTCAATTCGATGTTTTTGAATGTAGAATGAACTCATATTTATAGTTGAAAGATTTCATATGTTGAGGGTATGAAAGGGTGTCAAAATAGTCCATTTTGAACGATCAAAATGTTTGAAAAATGAAAAGACACGCCTTTTAAAACTTACAGGAAAAACAACAAAATTAGTCGACTAGAACAATAGTTAGTTGACTGATAATTAACTATTAGTAGACTGACAGTTATCGTCGGTCGACTAATGTGTTTATCAAGCCGTTTGAAAATCTGAAGTTTTGAAACTTAGTCGACTAGAGAAAAAGTTAGTCGACTGATAATATCATTAGTAGACTGAAAAACCTTTCAGTCGACTACTGCTAAATTTTTCTGAAAATACATTTTCTGTCCGGTCGACTGATAAAATCATTAGTCGACTGCTGTTAAAATTTCCAGAAATCATACATTCTGTCCGGTTGACTGATAAAACTTTCGGTCGACTAATTTGACAAAAATGGCATTTTGCTTAGAAAATTTGGCACGAAAGGATTAGTCGACTGGTGAGTCTATTGATCGACTAATAAACATGAAAAATTAAATAAAGAGTTTTCTAAAAAGATTTTCATGAAGGGTTCTTTTAGAAAAGTTTTTCTAAAGATTTTTTTTAGGTGAAATGCAACCGAAATATGCACTCTAAGTAAGGCTCTTACAAGAATCTAAAACTTTTAATGAATTTTACATTTGCACACTAGTCTTCAAAGATTCTTCATCGAATTCTTCAATTCTTGTCATCTTTCTTCATTGCCTTAGCTGAAATGCAGTTGATTCACTTGTTCATCATCAAAACCTTGTACTTGAAGTATCATGTACGACTTCATTGTCGTAACAATCTCTCCCTTTTTAATGATGACAAACTAATCAAAGATAGAGCATTTAGATGCATTAGATGGAGATTTTACTCCCCCTATCAATATGCTGCAAAACATTAAAAGTTAGTACATTCAAAGCATATATATCACATATTGATTGGTTTGTATTTCCATTATTACTTCATGCGTTTTTAATGTTACGACAATGAAGCCATACATGATACTTCAAGTACAAGGTTTTGATGATGAGCAAGTGGAATCAACTGCATTTCAGCTAAGGCCATGAAGAAATTGAAGAATTCAGTGAAGAATCTTTGAAGACTAGTGTGCAAATGTTTAATTCATTAAAAGTCTTAGATTCTTGTAAGAGCCTTACTTAGAGTGCATATTTAGGTTGTATTTCACCTTAAAAATCTTTAGAAAAACTTTTCTAAAAAGAACCCTCATGAAAATCTTTTTTGAAAACTCTTTTCTTAAATTTTCATGTTTATTAGTCGACCAATAGACTTACCAGTCGACTAATCCTTTCGCGTCATATTTTCTAAAAAGTCATTTTTGTCAAATTAGTCGACCAATGGTTTTATCAGTCGACTGAACAGAACATGTGTTTTCTAAAAATTTAGCAGCAGTCGACTAATGCTTTTTATCAGTCGACCGAACAGAATATTTTTTTTTCAGAAGATTTTAGCAGCAGTCGACTAAAAGATTTTTCAGTCTACTGATGATATTATCAGTCGACTAACTTTTCTCAAGTCGACTAAGTTTCAAAAGTTCAGATTTTCAAACGGCTCGATTAACAGATCAGTCGACCGACGATAACAGTCAGTCTACTAATAAGTAACTATTAGTCGACTAACTGATGTTTTAGTCGACTAATTTTGCCGTTTTCCTGAAACTTCAAAAAGGCGTGTCTTTTCATTTTTCAAACGTTTTGATCGTTCGAAATGGACAGTTTTGACACCCTTTCATACTCTCAACGTATGAAAACTTTCAGCTATAAATATGAGTGCATTCTACCCTCAAAAACATCAAATTCAATAGAATTATATTGAATTACTTCTTGCTTTTCACTCCTATTCATTCAAGTATTTGTTTTCTCACTCACGTGATATTTTCACTTTAGTTTTTCACTCAAATCACTTTGAGAGATAGTGAATTCGTGAGTAGAGTGTTTCAACAACCTCAAAAGCCAATTACATCTCATTTGCATTCAAAAGGAAGGCTCATAGGTTGTATTGTAAGTTGTTATTTCTTTTCTGTAAAAAGAAGGACTCCTTGGTTTAAAGGAGTTGTTTGCTTTCAGTAGGGTTGTTACTGAAAGTGGGACCAGTTATGGTCTGTGTGATCTTGTAGTTTACAAGGTTGATAGTGGATAATCTCAAGCGGGTTTTGCTTGGGGACTGGATATAGGTCGGGTTAGACCGAACCAGGATAAAATCTTGTGTTTATTGTGTGTTTGCTTTGAGATTTGCAAAATCATTCTATATTCCGCAGAAAAATTATAAAAGCACTATTCACCCCCCCTCTAGTGCTCGTTACCTTGATCCTAGTGTACTTTCATTTGGTATCAGAGCCAGGTTTGCTATTACTTTGATTTGACCATCATCTAGCATGGCAACTACAACATCTTAGCACAAAGAAGGAAGCTCCTTTGTTCGTCCTCCTCTCTTCGACGGAACAAACTATGGATACTGAAAAGTAAGAATGACAATATTCTTGCAATCCATGGATCTCGATATCTAAAGAGTTGTTTCTGAAAAGTACCAAACTCTATCAACTGATTTCAGCCGATGGACCGATGATGAAAAGAAGACTGCTTCACTGAATGCCAAAGCCATGAATGCATTATATTGTGGCGTTGACAAGGTAGAATTCAATCGCATCTCTCAATGCTCTACATCAAATGAAATTTGGCATACTCTTCTAGTAACTCACGAAGGTACGTCAAAGGTAAAGGAATCTAAAATTGCTTCTTTAGTTCATAAATTTGAATTGTTCAAAATGAAGCAAAATGAATCTATATGACATGGTAACTAGAATGACTGATATAACTAACACTTTGAAATCCCTTGGAAAAGAATATTCACAAGTGGATTTAGTCAGAAAGATTCTAAGGTGTTTAACTCCTGAATGGGAGAGAAAAAACACTGCTATTGAAGAAGCAAATGATCTCAATACTCTCACTCTTGAAGACTTAGTTGGTAACCTAATGGCATATGAGTTCCAACTTCAAGACAGACAAGAAGAAGAGCCTAAGAAGAAATCTCTTGCTTTTAAGGCTACTTCTGACCCAGAAAATTCAGAAGAAGATGAAGATGAAGATATTGCCCTCATCACAAGGCAATTCAGAAGATTCATCAAAAAGGGAAGATTTCAAAGAAAGGTAAAGAAAGCAGATTCTTCCATTCCCAATGAAGTAAAGTGCTTTAACTGCAAAAAGGCAGGACATATCAAGAAAGATTGTCCTCTTCTCAAATTCAAGCCCAAGGACCAATTCAAGAAGAAAAAGGCATTTCAAGCATGTTGGGATGATAGTGACTCCTCTTCCGATGAAGAATCAAATGAAGAAGTCGCCAACATGTGTTTGTAGCACAAGAAGATTCGGTAAGTCAATTTGACTATGATGAGTTATTTGAAGCATTTAATGATTTATATGCTAAATTTAAGAGTCTTAGTTCTAAAAATAAAGAGTTAAAAACTGAAAATTTAACTCTTGACTCTCAAAATAAAGTGTTACTTCAAGAAATAGAAGATCTCAAGAAGGAAAATTCTTGCCAAGCACTTGAGATAAAAGAAATTAGAGTTAGAACCAATCTCTTACAAAAAGAAATATCTAGTCTTAAAGAAAAGTCAAATGATCTTCTTTCTATAGTGACCAAATTCACAAATGGTCAAGAGAATTTAGAAAAACTTCTTGGTTCTCAAAGTTGCTCGGTTAATAAAACCGGATTGGGATATAGCTTCTTTGATACTCAAAACAGACCAAACTATGTGGTGAAAAATCAAAGACATTATTCTCAACCTTTTGTTCATAAAACTAAACTTTCTAGTTCTAATAGAAATGCATCTAGATATGATTATTCTAGACATGTTTATTCTAAATCCTTTTATAGAAAGAATATTTATTATCAAAGGAAACCAAAATCCAAATGGATATGGGTTCCTAAGACTAACTCTCATGGACCCAAAAATAAAAAGGGGTCAATTGCTCTGTTTTCTGATTTTGTTGTAGGTACACAACATAAGGAGCAAATGGATATTGGACAGTGGCTGCTCCAAACATATGACTGGAAGGCCGGAGTTATTTTCCACCCCTCCAAAATAAGGATGGAGGAACTGTCACCTTTGGTGACAATAACAAGGGAAAAGTGATAGGTATTGGTAATATTGGTAATCCAAAATTTCCCTTGATAGAAAATGTTCTTTTAGTAGATGGTTTAATGCATAATTTAATATCTATCAGTCAATTATTTGATAAGGGTTTTCATGTTTCTTTTAAAAATGATTTATGCTTAATTTCTGATTTTCAATCTAAAAAGATCATTTTTAAAGGTAAAAGAAGAAACAATGTGTATGAACTATATCTAGATGAATTACCCTCTTTTAATGAAAAATGTCTTATTGTTTCAAATGAAATTCAATGGTTATGGCACAAGAGACTTGGACATGTTAACTTTAAAATTATTTCAAAATTATCCAAGAATGATCTTGTAAGAGGCCTACCTAGAATACCATATAAAAAGGATCACTTATGTGATGCTTGTCAAAGAGGTAAACAAATCAAGAGTTCTTTTAAAGCTAAAGATATAGTTTCAACAAAACGTCCTCTTGAACTTTTGCATTTAGATCTATTTGGACCATCTAGAATTCAAAGTTTGAATGGTAGCAAGTATGCTTTTGTTATAGTAGATGATTATTCTCGGTTTACATGGGTGATTTTTCTAAAAAGCAAAAATGATGCTTTTTCAGAATTTTCTAAACTTTGTAGAAGAATTACAAATGAAAAATCTACATCCATTATTAAAATTCGTAGTGATCATGGTGGTGAATTTGAAAATAAATCTTTTCTAAAGATTTGTGATTTACATGGTATATCTCACAACTTTGCTTTTCCTAGAGCGGCTCCACAAAATGGAGTTGTTGAAAGAAAGAATAGAACTTTGCAAGAATGTGCTAGAACCATGCTTCAAGATAAAAATTTACCAAAATACTTTTGGGCTGAAGCAATTAATACAGCATGTTATGTTCTAAACCGTGTTCTTATTCGACCAATTTTACATAAAACATGTTTTGAATTGTATTATGATCGTATACCAAAGATCTCATATTTCAAAATTTTTGGTAGTAAATGTTTCTTGTTAAATACCAAAGATAATCTTGATAAGTTTGATTCAAAATCAGATGAATCAATATTTCTTGGATATTCTTCTAGAAGTAAAGCATATCGTCTTTTCAATAAAAGAACATCTTGTATTGAAGAATCTTTACATGTTGCATTTGATGAGAATTGTGAGCAGGTTATACCTCTAAGCGAAGAAGAAGAAGCAATACTTTAAGAAGAACCCTTGATAGAGAATACTTTTCAAGAAAATATTCCTCTTCAACCAGTTTGGAAAGAAGTTCCTAATCATCCACATGAACAAGTTATTGGTGAAATAAAGAGTGGTGTCCAAACTAGAAGGCAGTTAAAAAAATATATTGCAAATGTTGCTTTCATATCTAAATTAGAACCAAAGAATATCAATGAGGCTTGTGTTGATGAATTTTGGCTTTTGGCCGTGTCTGAAGAACTTAACCAATTTACTAGGAATGATGTTTGGGATCTAGACCAAAGGATCATCCGGTAATTGGAACAAGATGGGTCTTCCGAAATAAGCTGGACGAAAATGGCAAAGTCATTCAAAACAAAGCAAGACTAGTAGCACAAGGCTATAATCAAGAAGAAGGCATAGATTTTGATGAAACCTATGCACCAGTGGCTCGATTGGAGTCAATTCGAATGATGCTTGCTTTTGCTAGTTATATGAATTTTAAGTTATATCAAATTGATGTTAAGAGTGCATTCTTAAATGGGCACATCAATAAAGAAGTTTATATAGAGCAACCTCTAGGCTTTGAAAATGAGAAATATCCAGAAAAAGTCTATAAGTTAAAAAGAGCTGTGTACGGACTTAAACAAGCACCAAGAGCGTGGTATGAAAGACTACAAAATTTTCTAGAACAATCTGGTTTTTCCATTGGTCGGGTAGACTCCAATTTTTGGTAGTAAATGTTTCTTGTTAAATACCAAAGATAATCTTGATAAGTTTGATTCAAAATCAAATGAATCAATATTTCTTGGATATTCTTCTAGAAGTAAAGCTTATCGTGTTTTTAATAAAAGAACATCTTGCATTGAAGAATCTTTACATGTTGCATTTGATGAGAATTGTGAGCAGGTTATTCCTCCAAGCGAAGGAGAAGAAGTCATACTTCAAGAAGAACCTTTGATAAAGAGTACTTCTCAGAAAAATGTTCCTCTTCAACCGGTTTGGAAAGAAGTTCCCAATCATCCACATGAACAAGTTATTGGAGAAATAAAGAGTGGTGTCCAAACTATAAAGCAATTACAATATATTGCAAATATTGCTTTCATATCTAAAATAGAACCAAAAAATATCAATGAGGCTTGTGATGATGAATTTTGGCTTTTGGCCATGTCTGAAGAACTTAACCAATTTACTAAGAATGATGTATGGGATCTAGTTGATAGACCAAAGGATCATCCAGTAATTGGAACAAGATGGGTCTTCCGAAATAAGTTGGACGAAAATGGCAAAGTCATTCAAAACAAAGCAAGACTAGTAGCACAAGGCTATAATCAAGAAGAAGGCATAGATTTTGATGAAACCTATGCACCAGTGGCTCGATTGGAGTCAATTCGAATGATGCTTGCTTTTGCTAGTTATATGAATTTTAAGTTATATCAAATTGATGTTAAGAGTGCATTCTTAAATGGGCACATCAATAAAGAAGTTTATATAGAGCAACCTCTAGGCTTTGAAAATGAGAAATATCCAGAAAAAGTCTATAAGTTAAAAAGAGCTGTGTACGAACTTAAACAAGCACCAAGAGCGTGGTATGAAAGACTACAAAATTTTCTAGAACAATCTGGTTTTTCCATTGGTCGGGTAGACTCCACTTTATTTATTAAAAATCTTAATTCAGATATTCTTATTGTGCAAATTTATGTTGATGACATAATATTTGGTTCTACTAATGATTCTCTTTGTAAAAAATTTGCTAAGGCTATGCAGGAAAAGTTTGAAATGAGCTTGATGGGCGAATTAAACTACTTCCTTGGACTTCAAATAAAGCAAATTGAAGAAGGAATCTTCATCAATCAGGCTAAGTATACAAAAGAACTTCTCAAGAGATTTGTGATGGACTCATCGAAATCAAGAAGGAATCCTATGAGTACAACTACTTCTCTTGATAAAGATGAAAATGGTAAAAGTGTAGATATTAAGCTCTACAGATGTATGATTGGATCTCTATTATACTTAACTGCTAGTCGACCTGATATTATGTTTAGTGTTTGTATGTGTGCAAGATTTCAAGCTAATCCAAAGGAATCTCATTTAACTGCAGTAAAACAAATTCTTCGTTATTTGAAAGATACTTCAGATTTCGGTTTGTTTTACCCAAAATCATCTTCCTTTGATTTAGTTTCATATAGTGATGCAAATTTTGCAGGAAGTAAATCTGATCGCAAGAGTACTAGTGGAACTTGTCATTTCTTTGGAAATTCCTTAGTCTCTTGGTTTAGTAAAAAGCAAAATTCAGTATCACTCTCAACAACTGAAGCAGAATATATAGCGGCTAGTTTAGCATGTTCACAAGTACTTTGGATGAAACAGACCTTAAAAGATTTTGGTTTGAATTACTCCACAACAACTATTTATTGTGATAACACTAGTGCTATAAATCTTTCGAAAAATCCTATTCAGCACTCAAGAACTAAGCATATTGAAGTTAGACATCATTTTTTAAGAGATCATGTGTTAAAAGGAGATATTTCGTTAAATTTTATTTCCACTAAAGAACAACATGCCGATATCTTCACTAAACCTCTTAAAAATGAAGATTTTATGAGAATTAGGAGAGAACTAGGTATTTGCTCGTTTTTGGATTTATAAAAAATACTGATTTTTGAACAAAATCTCAAAATCGCACTATATTAGTCGACCGATAAAATTCTAGTCGACTGGTGTTTTAAAATGTATCGCACCATATTAGTCGACCGATATTTTTCTAGTCGACTGATGATATTTTTAAGAATAAGTCGCACTTTTTAGTCGACCGATAATGTTTTAGTCGACTAAATTTTTTTTTAAAATTTTTTAAATGAAGGGACCCGACACCCCTTGGACTTGTTTTAAAAACCGTTTTTTTTTAGGCATCGTTTCACTTCGTACCTTTTCGTTTTTTTTCTTAAAAAAAAAAAAATGAAACCCTTAAACCGAAAACCCCTCTTTCTCTTTTGCCTCTCTCTCTTCCGAAAAACCCTCGGAGTGCCGTTCGATCCCATTTTCGCTGGGATTTTCTTGTCGTGACAAGGAGACGCCGGAATCTTCTGGCCGTGATCTTGAAACGCCGGAATCCTCCTACAGTAACTGGCGCATCTTCAAAACATGCCGGAACCCTCTTGTGTGACAGTGCATTGCCGGAATCCCCTTGTGGCCGACTTCTCACTCACTGTCAGCCATTGTATCCTCCTCTGGTTCTGTTTCACATCATCGGACAGCGTTCTACTTCTGCCGGAAATCATTTGGAAGTCGTCATTGTTTTTGGTAACTCTATTTTTTTTACCATGCCTCGTACAAAGTTTGCATCTGCAAAAGGTTTAGGTTCTCCTCCTCCTACACCTACTTCAAGACATGGTTTTTCACTAAGATTACTTCGCAATCCTCTTCTCTATGATACTTTTGGATCAATTTCTGCACTACCTATTTTACCAGGCCGAAATGTTCTATTTCACTTATTTTCTCGTTACAATATAAGAGAATTATTTCCTGGAATTTCACATCTTTTTGATGCTTGTGCAGATACCCTTCACTATCCGTTTCTTATTCACTTGTTTTACACGAATTTACAAATTGATCATGAAACTAGAGTTTTGTCCTCTCTTGTTCGTGATGTTGAAATCGAGTTTGATTCGAAATTACTTGGAGAAATTCTTGAAATTCCACCTTCAGACACTCTTTTCAACACTATTGAATTGAATGATGAAAGAGTTTTTGAACAAATTCTTCTTCTAGGAGCACCTCACTGCCCTCCTTTCAAAAATACTAATCTTCAAACTCGTGCACGCATTGCTGGACGAATCCTTGCCCACAATGTTCTACCCAAAACTGGTTCTTTTGATTATTATTCCACAGATCTATCTACGACTCTTTATGTTTTATTTGAAAATATTTCTGTCAACTGGGCCAATGTGTATTTTACAAACTTGTGGAAACAAAAACCATTTCTTCCTTATGGTTGTCTTTTAACCCGTATTTTTAGACATTTCAAAGTTCCTTTAACAAATGAAAAATACATTGAGCAAAAAGAGTTCTTTGATCAAACAATTTTTTAAAGAATGAAAATTAAATATCTGTCTCCTTTAAATGTTGATCAAACTAAACCAGCTGATCCTAATGAACCATTTATTTCTGAACCTTCACCTTCTGCGACACCTTCATCTCATGCAAAAAGAAAGAAATTTTCGACAAATCAAGACCATGATGAAGTTATGCAGAGACTGGAGGCTTTGGAGCTGCATCAACACACTTTTCGTGAAGATGTGACTCAACAACTTGCTTCAATTCAGAAGGATGTAACTGCCATTAAGGATTTGCTAAACTCTCTTTTCTGATCTTTGTTGTCTAACCTTTCATACTTTATGGGTTGTAATATTTTAAACTTGTATCTCTATTTTGCTTATGCTATTTCTGCCCTTACTCTTTTTTGATTCTGACAAAGGGGGGGAAAAAGATGATAGCAATTATATTACAGGAGATCTTGCATGAGAAATGCAAAATTAAGAGAAAAAGAAAGCTTTGAATGAATGTATTTTTAAATGCATGAAGAAATGATGAATGGAAATGCAAACCAATCAATATGTGATATATGTGCTTTAAATGTGCTAACTTTTAATGTTGTGCAACATATTGATAGGGGGAGTAAAATCTCCATCTATGCATCTAAATGCTTCATCTTTGATTAAGTTTGTCATCATAAAAAAGGGGGAGATTGTTACGACAATGAAGCCATACATGATACTTCAAGTACAAGGTTTTGATAATGAGCAAGTGGAATCAACTGCATTTCAGCTAAGGCTATGAAGAAATTGAAGAATTCAGTGAAGAATCTTTGAAGACTAGTGTGCAAATGTTTAATTCATTAAAAGTCTTAGATTCTTGTAAGAGCCTTACTTAGAGTGCATATTTAGGTTGCATTTCACCTTAAAAATCTTTAGAAAAACTTTTCTAAAAAGAACCCTCATGAAAATCTTTTTTGAAAACTCTTTTCTTAAATTTTCATGTTTATTAGTCGACCAATAGACTTACCAGTCGACTAATCCTTTCGCGCCATATTTTCTAAAAAGTCATTTTTGTCAAATTAGTCGACCGATGGTTTTATCAGTCGACTGAACAGAACATGTATTTTCTGAAAATTTAGCAGCAGTCGACTAATGCTTTTTATCAGTCGACCGAACAGAATGTTTGTTTTTCAGAAGATTTTAGCAGCAGTCGACTAAAAGATTTTTCAGTCTACTGATGATATTATCAGTCGACTAACTTTTCTCAAGTCGACTAAGTTTCAAAAGTTCAGATTTTCAAACGGCTCGATTAACAGATCAGTCGACCAACGATAACGGTCAGTCTACTAATAAGTAACTATTAGTCGACTAACTGATGTTTTAGTCGACTAATTTTGCCGTTTTTCTGAAACTTCAAAAAGGCGTGTCTTTTCATTTTTCAAACGTTTTGATCGTTCGAAATGGACAGTTTTGACACCCTTTCATACTCTCAATGTATGAAAACTTTCAGCTATAAATATGAGTGCATTCTACACTCAAAAACATCAAATTCAATAGAATTATATTGAATTACTTCTTGCTTTTCACTCCTATTCATTCAAGTATTTGTTTTCTCACTCACGTGATATTTTCACTTCAGTTTTTCACTCAAATCACTTTGAGAGATAGTGAATTCGTGAGTAGAGTGTTTCAACAACCTCAAAAGCCAATTGCATCTCATTTGCATTCAAAAGGAAGGCTCATAGGTTGTATTGTAAGTTGTTATTTCTTTTTCTGTAAAAAGAAGGACTCCTTGGTTTAAAGGAGTTGTTTGCTTTCAGTAGGGTTGTTACTGAAAGTGGGACCAGTTATGGTCTGTGTGATCTTGTAGTTTGCAAGGTTGATAGTGGATAATCTCAAGCGGGTTTTGCTTGGAGACTGGATGTAGGTCGGGTTAGACCGAACCAGGATAAAATCTTGTGTTCTTTGTGTGTTTGCTTTGAGATTTGCAAAATCATTCTATATTCCGCAGAAAAATTATAAAAGCACTATTCACCCCCCCTCTAGTGCTCGTTGCCTCGATCCTAGTGTACTTTCATTTAAAACTTTTTCATGAATGCAATTTTCAATGCTTTCACATGATGCAATTTCCATGTTTGTCCTTTTCTCCAATTTCCATGCATGTGTCTTTTTCTCATGCAAGTTCTATCTTTTTCTCCCCCTTTTGTCATAAGCAAAAAAAGTAAGGGCAAACATAGCATAAGCAAAATACAAATTCAAGTTCAAAATATTACAACCCATAAGGTATCAAAGTTCAGTAAGGGCAGTAAACAAAGATCAAGAGAAGTGTTGCTTGATCATCTCCTTGAGTTCAGCAATATCTTTCTGAATTGAAGAAAGTTGTTGAGTCACATCTTCACGAAAAGTGTGTTGATGCAGCTCCAAATCTTCTATTCACTACAAAATTTCATCATTGTCTTGACTAGTAGAGAATTTCTTTCGTTTTGCTTGAGATGAAGATGTCACAAAAGATGGTGAGGGTTCAGAGAGCGATGATTCAGATGGTTCAGTTTGGTCAAAGTTTAAAGGAGGCAGATATTTGATTTTCATACGTTTAAAAATAGTTTGATCAAAGAACTCCTTTTGTTCAATATATTTTTCATTGGTTAAGGGTACTTTAAAATATCTGAAAATATGAGTAAGAAGACATCCATATGGAAGAAAAGATTTTTGTTTCTACAAATTAGTAAAATACACGTTGGCCCAATTTACTGAAATATTTCCAAATAAGACATAAAGAGCCATAGAGAGATTTGTGGAATAGTAATCAAAAGATCCAATTTTAGGTAGAACATTTGTGGGCAAGAATTCGTCTAGCAATGCGAGTGCGAGTTTAAAGATTGGTATTTTTGAAAGGTGGACAATGAGGTGCACCGGGAAGAAGAATTTGTTCAAAAATTCTTTCATCATTGAGTTTAATAGTATTGAAAAGAGTTTCTGAAGGTGGAATATCTAGGATTTGTCCAAGCAGTTTAGAATCAAACTCAATTTCAACATCGCGAACAAGAGAGGAAAGAAATCCAGTTTCATGATCAATTTGTAAATTTGTGTAAAACAAGTGGATCAGTAAAGGATAATGAAGGGGGTCTGCACCAGCGTCAAAAAGGTGGGAAATGTTTGGGAATAATTCTCTGATTTTATAACGAGAAAATAGGTGAAACAAGACATTTCGGCCTGGTAAAATAGGAAGTGTAGAAATCGATCCAAAACTATCATATAAAAGAGGATTTCTGAGTAGTCTGAGAGAAAATCCATGACGTGCTTGTGGTGTAGTTGGAGGAGAACCTTATGCGGATGTAGTCTTCTGATGAGGCATGGTTGATAAGGAACGAAACAAATTCACTTGTCAAACAAGAATCGCATTTGCAGAGAGTGGTTGATCAACACAGTCGTTGAGAGGAACAAGTGGAGATGCTGTTGATGTTGGCTTCCAAATGCTTTAAAAATGATGTCTGGGGGAGGAAGATATTGTTTGGCATCGTGTCGGAGAACCAATGCAACAAAAACAATGTGCCTTCTATGATCAAGGTCATTGATAGTGGCCAAAACAATCGGCAGTAACAACCCACCGAAAGGGATGTCGAGTTTCCACGGATTTTTAGGCAAGAGTGAAGAGGCGATGAGGAGTTCGTCTGCTACAGAAACAGAAGATGACGTTGTGGATGACGGTAGGTGAGAAGAGGCTGCCACAAGCGGCGTTGGCTGAAGAGGCACCCTATCACAGCAAGAGGATTCCGGCGAGGAGGAGTTCCTCCAGCACTTCGAGGGATTTTTGGAAGAGAGAAGAGAGAGAGAGAGGGGTTCTTTTATGAAAGGGGAAAAATATACGGGCATAAAAAAAATGAAACGGTGTGTAAAAAAAAATGGGTGTTAAAAAACAAAAAAAATCCAAGGGGTATCAGGTCCCTTCAGTTGAAAATTAAAAAAAATCACCAGTCGACTAGAATTTTATTGGTCGACTAATAAGGTGTGATTCCTTCAATAAAAAAAATTTAAATCATCAGTCAACTAGAAGTTTATTGGTCGACTAATAAGGTGCGATTTTGAGATTTTGTTCAAAAAATTAGCATTTTATAAATCTAAAAATGAGCAAATGCCTAGTTCTCTCCTAATTTTCATAAAATCTTCATTTTTAAGTGGTTTAGTGAAGATATTGGCATGTTGTTCATTAGTGGATATAAAATTTAACGAAATGTCTCCTTTTAACACATGATCTCTTAAAAAATGATGTCTAACTTCAATATGCTTACTCCTTGAGTGCTGAATAGGATTTTTCAAAAGATTTATAGCACTAGTGTTATCACAATAAATAGTTGTTGTGGAGTAATTCAAACCAAAATCTTTTAAGGTCTGTTTCATCCATAGTACTTGTTAACACGCTAAACTAGCCGCTATATATTTTGCTTGAGTTGTTGAGAGTGACACTGAATTTTGCTTTTTACTAAACCAAGAGACTAAGGAATTTCTTAAGAAATGACAAGTTCCGCTAGTACTCTTGTGATCAGATTTACTTCCTGCAAAATCTGCATCACTATATGAAACTAAATCAAAGGAAGATGATTTTGGGTAAAACAAACCGAAATCTGAAGTATCTTTCAAATAACGAAGAATTTGTTTTACTGCAGTTAAATGAGATTCCTTTGGATTAGCTTGAAATCTTGCACACATACAAACACTAAACATAATATCAGGTCGACTAGCACTTAAGTATAATAGAGATCCGATCATACCTCTGTAGAACTTAGTATCTACACTTTTACCATTTTCATCTTTATCAAGAGAAGTAGTTGTAATCATAGGATTCCTTCTTGATTTCGATGAGTCCATCCCAAATCTCTTGAGAAGTTCTTTTGTATACTTAGCCTGATTGATGAAGATTCCTTCTTCAATTTGCTTTATTTGAAGTCCAAGGAAGTAGTTTAATTCGCCCATCAAGCTCATTTCAAACTTTTCCTGCATAGCCTTAGCAAATTTTTACAAAGAGAATCATTAGTAGAACCAAATATTATGTCATCAACATAAATTTGCACAATAAGAATATCTGAATTAAGATTTTTAATAAATAAAGTGGAGTCTACCCGACCAATGGAAAAACCAGATTGTTCTAGAAAATTCCATAGTCTTTCATACCACGCTCTTGGTGCTTGTTTAAGTCCGTACACAGCTCTTTTTAACTTATAGACTTTTTCTGGATATTTCTCATTTTCAAAGCCTAGAGGTTGCTCTATATAAACTTCTTTATTGATGTGCCCATTTAAGAATGCACTCTTAACATCAATTTGATATAACTTAAAATTCATATAACTAGCAAAAGCAAGCATCATTCGAATTGACTCCAATCGAGCCACTGGTGCATAGGTTTCATCAAAATCTATGCCTTCTTCTTGATTATAGCCTTGTGCTACTAGTCTTGCTTTGTTTTGAATGACTTTGCCATTTTCGTCCAACTTATTTCGGAAGACCCATCTTGTTCCAATTACTGGATGATCCTTTGGTCTATCAACTAGATCCCATACATCATTCTTAGTAAATTGGTTAAGTTCTTCAGACATGGCCAAAAGCCAAAATTCATCATCACAAGCCTCATTGATATTTTTTGGTTCTATTTTAGATATGAAAGCAATATTTGCAATATATTGTAATTGCTTTATAGTTTGGACACCACTCTTTATTTCTCCAATAACTTGTTCATGTGGATGATTGGGAACTTCTTTCCAAACCGGTTGAAGAGGAACATTTTTCTGAGAAGTACTCTTTATCAAAGGTTCTTCTTGAAGTATGACTTCTTCTCCTTCGCTTGGAGGAATAACCTGCTCACAATTCTCATCAAATGCAACATGTAAAGATTCTTCAATGCAAGATGTTCTTTTATTAAAAACACGATAAGCTTTACTTCTAGAAGAATATCCAAGAAATATTGATTCATTTGATTTTGAATCAAACTTATCAAGATTATCTTTGGTATTTAACAAGAAGCATTTACTACAAAAATTTTTGAAATACGAGATCTTTGGTATACGATTATAATACAATTCAAAACATGTTTTATGTAAGATTGGTCAAATAAGAACACGGTTTAAAACATAACATGTTGTATTTATTGCTTCAACCCAAAAGTATTTTGGTAAATCTTTATCTTGAAGCATGGTTCTAGCACATTCTTGCAAAGTTCTATTCTTTCTTTCAACAACTCCATTTTGTGGAGCCGCTCTAGGAAAAGCAAAGTTGTGAGATATACCATGTAAATCACAATACTTTAGAAAAGATTCATTTTCAAATTCACCACCATGATCACTACGAATTTTAATAATAGATGTAGTTTTTTCATTTGTAATTCTTCTATTAAGTTTGGAAAATTCAGAAAAAGCATCATTTTTGCTTTTTAGAAAAATCACCCATGTAAATCGAGAATAATCATCTACTATAACAAAAGCATACTTGCTACCATTCAAACTTTGAATTCTAGATGGTCCAAATAGATCTAAATGTAAAAGTTCAAGAGGACATTTTGTTGAAACTACATCTTTTGCTTTAAAAGAACTCTTGATATGTTTACCCATTTGGCAAGCATCACATAAGTGATCCTTCTTATATGGTATTCTAGGTAGGCCTCTAACAAGATCATTCTTGGATAACTTGGAAATAATTTTAAAGTTAACATGTCCAAGTCTCTTGTGCCATAACCATTGAATTTCATTTAAAACAATAAGACATTTTTTATTAAAAGTGGGTAACTCATCTAGATAAAGTTCATACACATTGTTCCTTCTTTTACCTTTAAAAATGATCTTTTTAGATTAAAAATCAGAAATTAAGCATAAATCATGTTCAAAAGAAACAAGAAAACCTTTATTACATAATTGACTAATGGATAATAATTTACGCATTAAACCATCTACTAAAAGAACATTTTCTATCAAGGGAAATTTTGGATTACCAATGTTACCGATACCGATTACTTTTCCCTTGTTAATGTCACCAAAGGTGACAGTTCCTCCATCCTTACTTTGAAGGGTGAAAAATAACTCCGGCCTTTCAGTCATATGTTTGGAACAACCGCTGTCCAATATCCATTTGCTCCTTATTTTGTGTACCTACAACAAAATTAGAAGACAAAGCATTTGACCCCTTTCTATTTTTGGGTCCATGAGAGTTAGTCTTAGGAACCTATATCCATTTGGATTTTGGTTTCCTTTGATAAAAAGATTTAGCATTTCTAGAGTAATCATGTCTAGGCTTATAAGCATTATAAGTTCCATGATTAAATGCATTTCAATTATAACTAGAAAATTTAGCTCTTTAAACAAATGGTTGAGAATATTGTCTTTGATTCTTCACCACATAGTTTGGTCTATTTTGAGTATCAAAAAAGCTATATCCCAATCCGGTTTTATTAACCGAGCATCTTTGAGAATCAAGAAGTCTTTCTAGATTCTCTTGTCCATTTGTGAATTTGGTCACTATAGAAAGAAGATCATTTGATTTTTCTTTTAGACTAGTTATTTCTTTTTGTAAGAGATTGGTTCTAATTCCAATTTCTTTTATCTCAAATGCTTGACAAGAGTTTTCCTTCTTAAGATCTTCTATCTCTTGAAGTAACACTTTGTTTTGAGAGTCAAGAGTTGAATTTTCAGTTTTTAACTCTTTGTTTTTAGAACTTAAACTCTTAAATTTAGCATATAAATCATTGAATGCTTCTAATAAATCATCATACTCAAAATGACTTACCGAGTCTTCTTGAGCTAAAAAACACATGTTGGCGACTTCTTTATTTGATTCTTCATCGAAAGAGGAGTCACTATCATCCCAACATGCTTGAAATGCCTTTTTCTTCTTGAATTGTTCCTTGGTCTTGAGCAGAGGACAATCTTTCTTGATGTGTCCTACCTTTTTGCATTTAAAGCACTTGACTTCATTAGGATTGGAAGAATCCACTTTCTTTACCTTTCTTTGAAATCTTCCCTTTTTGATGAATCTTTTGAATTGCCTTGTGATGAGGGCAATATCTTCATCTTCATCTTCTTCTGAATTTTCAGAGTCAGAAGTAGCCTTAAAAGCAAGAGATTTCTTCTTGGGTTCTTCTTCTTGTCTGTCTTGAAGTTGGA
Source organism: Nuphar pumila (assembly GCF_984573655.1). Lineage (NCBI taxonomy): Eukaryota > Viridiplantae > Streptophyta > Magnoliopsida > Nymphaeales > Nymphaeaceae > Nuphar > Nuphar pumila. The sequence goes on from NC_143261.1 coordinate 47,720,563, forward strand.
CTTCATATGCCATTAAGTTACCAATCAAATCTTCAAGAGTGAGAGTGTTAAAATCATTTGCTTCCTCAATAACTGTGGTTTTTCTCTTCCATTCAAGAGTTAAACACCTTAGGATTTTTCTAACTAAATCCACATGTGAATATTCTTTTCTAAGGGATTTTAGAGTGTTAGTGATATCGGTCATTCTAGTTACCATGTCCGATATAGATTCATTTTGTTTCATTTTAAACAATTCAAATTTATAAACTAAAGAAGCAATTTTAGATTCCTTTACCTTTGACGTACCTTCGTGAGTCACGAGAATAGTATGCCAGATTTCATTTGCTGTAGAGCATTGAGAGATGTGATTGAACTCTACCTTGTCAACGGCACAATACAATGCATTCATAGCCTTGGCATTAAGTGAAGCAGTCTTTTTTTTTCATCAGTCCATCGGCTGAAATCAGTTGATGGAATTTGGTACTTTTCTGAAACAACTCTCCAAATTTCGAGATCCATGGATTGTAAGAATATTGTCATTCTCACTTTCCAGTATCCATAGTTTGTTCCGTCGAAGAGAGGAGGACGAACAGAGGAGCATCCTTCTTTGTGCTGAGATGATGTTGTTGCCATGCTAGATGATGGTAAGATCAAAATATAGCTAACTCACTTTGATACCAAATGAAAGTGCTATAGGATCGAGGCAACGAGCACAAGAGGGGGGGTGAATAGTGCTTTTAAATAGCGTATTTGGAATTTTGACGAATTTTGAAATTCACAAAGCAATCACACAAAAAACACAAGAATTTATCCTTGTTCGGTCTTCCAGACCTACATCCAGTCCCCAAGCAAAACTAGCTTGAGATTTCCACTATCAACCTTGTGTAACTACAAGATCATACACAGACCAAATTCAATCCCACTTTCAGTAACACACCAACTGAAAACAAACAACTCCTTTAAACCAAGGAGTCCTTTCTTTACAGAAAAATGAAATAAGTAACAACTTATAAACAACCTACGAGCCCTTCTTATGAATGCAAATGAGATGCAATTAGCTTTTAAGGTTGTTGAAATACTCTACTCAAAAATTCATTGTTTCTCAAAAGAATTTGATTGAAAAGCTGAAGTGAAAAATATCAAGTGAGTGAGAAAATGAATATGAGTGAAAAGCAAAGAGTAATTCAATGTAATTTGATTGGATTGCATTCAATTCGATGTTTTTGAATGTAGAATGCACTCATATTTGTAGTTGAAAGATTTGATACGTTGAGGGTATGAAAGGGTGTCAAAACAGTCCATTTTGAATGATCAAAATGTTTGAAAAATGAAAAGACACGCCTTTTAAAAGTTACAAGAAAAAACAACAAAATTAGTCAACTAGAACAGTAGTTAGTCGACTGATAATTAACTATTAGTAGACTGACAGTTATTGTCGGTCGACTAATGTGTTTATCAAGCCGTTTGAAAATCTGAAGTTTTGAAACTTAGTCGACTAGAGAAAAAGTTAGTGTGAACACCCCAAATTTTTCAAAATCTTTTAAATATTCTCCTTTTGCCCCTAAATTCATTTTTTGAGTAAATGAGTCATTTTAAATCTAAATTCTAGTTCATTTCTCAAGTTTTATTGAAATTAAAATCATTTCATATGTTTAAATTGATTTTGGATCTGGATCCATTGCCCAGATCCAAATCTGAATCTCCTTGTTCAAATTTTAAATTAAAATTATAGAAAATACCAAAAATAGCCTTTAAATAGCTCGGATAGTCCATTCGACATCCGTTTGGATCCATCACATTGTATTTCTCGATTCGAGTGTCAAAACTCGAACATTTTCTCAAAACCTGGGTTCAAACCCATTCTTCTGAAGAAACTTTCCCCAAAATAACCCTGATCTTTCAGAAAAGCCTTTCTCTTATGAATATTTTGAAATTTTGTAAAATTAGTATTAATTTTCTTAGTTTTAGAGTTTTGTTTTTTACAAATATATGTTTAAAAAGAAAAGAACAAAAAAATTAATATAAAAATAATATCAAAAATCCAAAAAAAAATTCAGAAACTAGGTAATCTACCCTCCTTTTAAACTTTTTGTTAAAACCCTTTGATTGAAACCTCTTTTTGAAAACAAAAACCACTTTTTAGAAAAAACCTGAAAAGGAGAACCCCCTGGGAATTTTAGAAAATTTCCAACAGCTTCTTCCCGCCTCTCTCTCCCTCCATGGCCGACCACCCCCATGTGCATCCTTCATCCTTCAGCCATCCGATCCCCAACAACCTCCTCCTCCTTCGTTCATCACGAACGAACTCGCTGACTTCTCTCATCCTTCAAATCGCCACCCTCCGATCCATGGCTCGAGGCCATCCACCCTTCATCCCTAACGGAAGAGGCTTCTGGAGCTTTCTCTTCTTCCTCTTTAAAAGGGAAGCCATCCCTTACAGAAGGGGGATCCGGTCTTCATCTCTCGGGCGCGCATCTGTTTCCCTTTTTCCATTTACGCTCCTTTATCCTTATTTGGGTTCTGAAGGAGATTGGAAGCTAAAATCCTCCATCATCGGGACCCGCCATCGACACTTCACCCTTCCATGTGATCTTCTCTACGTTCCTTCACTTCTCCTTCTCCCTCCCGGAAGCTTCTCCTTGGGCGGACGAGTCACATGCTTATGTGCTGCAATTTCATATCAGCCACCTGCCACATCAGCTGTCCCACCATTGCACTTGCTGCAAATCCAGTAGAGGTATGCCCCTTTTCCCGCATCTTTCACGTTCCATTTGTTGTCTTCTTCCGTTTGCCTTCACCACTGTAATAGATGCATCATCTGATTATAAATTCTAGCTTAATCTTTATAATGCTACTGAGAACTTGGTATATCTTTTTTTTAATGAAGGATGTAATTTGAAAAGTATCTGAATATAGTCATATTGTTTAAATGACCACCTTGATAAATGTTGTGCTGGAATCATTGGTGTATGTTGTCATGAAAATCAATTAACATTGCTAGCATTCCCATGTTCAAAACTCATTGAGTGATTTACAGCAAAGCCATTTGCTACCATTGAGGATAAACTGCTAACTTACACATTTGACTGACAGCAGGTCGGATTACTATTGTTGAGCATTGAAAGCACCATCTCCATTCTTTTCAGCAGGATCACTGCCACTATTTTGCAGAAACTTATCATTGTAACCAGTCATCACCTTCCCAGCACACACGCAACTCCCAGCTATTTGCCACCATTTACCTACATAGTCCCCTCACATTCACCATTTCACCTATGCATATATATATATACTTATATGTATGTATATATATATATATGCCTGTTCATATGTATATAAATACATATCAATTTCATCTCTCCCACAAATTTGAACCTTAAATACCTTGACATGTGAGCATTTTTTGCCCTTGACATCTATATAATATGTGCACTTTTTCTTCCATTTTTCATATTAACCCAGTTGTTTTGCAGGGAATATGTGAAAAGGGTCATTATTTGGAGTTGTAAATTTCGTTTCATGTATTGAATAGTTAGATCTTAAAATGAGAATTTACATTTCCTATTCTAGATTAGAATGAATGAGCATTGTAAAATACCATGAATTACTTGTTTTCATGCTTTTTTTTGCCTTTATTTCTCAAAATCTCACATTGGTGAAACACGAATGGCACGTGCATCATTTCGTAAGAGGTAAATTAATCCTAAGTTGATGATCCGCATTAATGGCCATAGTCAGGGTGTGGACAAAACTTAGTATTTTTATCTTTTACAAAATAACATTGGACCCACACTGGATCCGTTTCCAAAATCCATCATATTTTTCTTAAATATTTTCTCCTTTTATCAGAATTTAACTTAAAATTAACTCAAAATATATACCAATGGCCATAGTCAGGGTATATTGAGAGTTCATTTCATTTTAAATCCTATAAAAGCACCAAATGTGTTTCATTCTTCGCCTGAATTTAAATCTAGATTATTATATAATACATTCAATGACCATAGTCAAGGATGTATTATATCTTCAATCTTGTTTTAATTCAGTTTAAGAATAAGATAGCTTTTCAAAATCCAATTTCAAAATTCTTTAAATTCATTTATCATTTAGGATAGAACTGCACCATATTTTCAAAATTCCTTTTTCAAAAGATCCAAGTGATGTAAATATCTCCCTTAATCTATCTTCAATTCTTATAAAATCCAATTCATCCATCATTTTAGAAATTCAATCTCATTTTCAATCTCAAAGTTCAATTTAACTTTGAGGTCTCAAAATACATTTTTATATTCAAAATTCAAATCAGATTTCAAAGTTCAAACTGACTTTGAAATTCCAAATTCATTTTATTCAAAAACTCCAATCAAAATCAAAGTTCAAATTAACTTTGAGATTCTTGATTCATCTTCTGAATTTAAACTCCAAATCCATTTTTTGATCCAGGATTCAACACTCATATTGGATCTTACACTCCAGATCCAATTCCTCTTTAGGGTCCAAACTCCAATTTCACTTTGGATCTTAGACTTCAGATCCGATTTCCTTATAGGGTCCAGAATCCAATTTCACCTTGGATCTCAGACTTCAGATCCAAATCCATCTTAGGATCTAGAGTCCAACTCTACATTGGATTTCAGACTTCAGATCCAAAATCCATCTTAGACTCCAGATCCATCTCACATATGGGATTCTAGACTTCAGACCCAAATCCATCTTAGGATCCAGAATCCAACTCTACATTGGATCTCAGACTTCAGATTCAAATCCATCTTAGGATCCAGAACCCAATTTTTATCGGATCTCAATTTTCAGATTTTAAATCCATCTCTAGATCCAATTCCATTTCCAATTCTATATTTCAAATCCAACTCCATTTTCGGATCTCATCCAAAGCTCCCTAAATCCATTTTTATTCCTAAAATACCATTTGATTATCTCAGATCCATTTCAAACTTAAAAATCCAAATTCAAATTCCATCTCAAGTATTCATTTCCTTTCCTAAATTCAAAATTCAAAATTCAAAGTCCATTTCTGACTTTGAAACTTCATTTCCTTTCAAAGCTTCAAAATCATTCTTTCTCAAAATCAAGATTTATTCTTCCAACTTTGATCTACTTCAAAGAATTAGGATTTCCTTGATCTATCTCAAGTTCTAAAGTTAGATTCAAATCATTTCTTCACTCCCTTATCAAAGTTCATCTCAGAATACTTGGAAATTTTCAAAACATCTTTCAAAAGGAGCATACATTCTTGCATTGCACAAGCATGATTCTTTGTGCATTTAGAGTTAGAATAATTTCTTAGATTATATTTAGGCAAAGCAAAAGGCATAAATTCGATCCTTGGTTCGATTACCCCTGGTAAAGGCGCCAGGAACGGTCGAACCTCGTACCGACGAGCGAATCCCGTCTCTCCATTTTTTTCCGCAATATTTTCAAAACGGAGGCGAGTAATTTTCTAAATATTTTCAAATCAAGGTCAAGTGAGACCGCGCAAAATAGTTCCTCTTCTCTCTCTCTTTCTTTTCTCTTATCTTCTCTATTTCTTTTCTTTCTTTTATTCTTCTCCCTTCAAAAAGGAGGAAAATAGGGGTTAGAAAAGGAAAAGAGAAGGAAGAGAGAGAAACAACGAAAGAGGAAAACTTTTGCGATGATCACAGTTTTGGCGACCGAGATGGGACCCGTCTTCGTCCGATTGGATCTATGCCTTTGCTTTGCTCTTATATAATCTAAGTCTTTATTCTAACATATGTCAGCTACATTTTTATGCAAACCTTAGGAGCCTAGACTCTGTCCTAAGCTGACATCTTTGCATATAGGATCTAAGTATGGTTTGGTAGGACCATATTGAGGAGATTATCCATGTTCACATTAGATTTAGGTTTTAAATACAACTCTCCTCAATTTTAGGGATTGAATGCAAAACAATGTATGCAAGTGTATGCTTCTTCTTATTTAAATCTATCTCTTTAGGACTTGCATTAGAGCCTTCTGATTTTATTGCATGTTGATCATATTTTGAAAACATCCCTACCTATATTGTCTCGGTCTTCACGTTGCTGGGCTTTTTCACTGAACCATAGTTCGGGAGAGAGCCTCACAACTGGACCACTTATTTGGGTTCGCGCCCCCCTACCACGTACCTAAGGGCCATAGTCCGAGGTATATCAGTAGGTGCTCAAGGATGTTGGGAAGCCATTACCTTAGAACCGAAGAGATATCTTATATGCCACGTACTTCGAGCTTCGGCTTGACTATATCGGCGTACCTTGATTGGAATCAGATGATATAAATCTTAGAGTTAGGATTAAGGTCCTATCAGCCATTTCAAATATTGCATATACAGTCAGCTTTAGGGAGTGCTATTTGTGCATCCTTGCTTGTATATTTGTGATTGTATGATATTTTATATATGTCTTCCTTATATTTTCCAAAACCCTGGGTATATACTTCAAAATTTTCTCTTTTGTTTCTAAAACCCAGGTGTATTTTTCTTCTTCTTCTACCTTTCTTCCAAATTCTTCTGATCCTGCCTGCAAGTTCTTAAAATTTTAAATCTTTACCATTCATCTTCAAAATTTCATTTATTCTCTTATTTTCTTCTGATTCTTGTTTACATTTTCATAAACATCTCTTTCCGTCAAGAGATATCCTTTTCAAAATAATATTTTCTTTTTCATATTTTTTGTTGGTTACTCTCCCTCGTAGAGTAAACAACGCAATTGTCACAAATTTTGTGGCGACTCGATCCCTAGTAATGGGATACAATTGTTTAGATTTCAAACCTAAATCCTCCCTCTTGTTCAAAACTTCTTTGGTCTAAAAACCTCCACTTTTCCTCTAAAGAGAGAACACTGATATTTCAAAAATGGTCACGACAAGAGGAGGAAAAGAAACAGTTTCTCAACTCAGCGACAGTGAGGCGGAAGGGATAAGCTCTCCTAAATCAGTTAGGGGATAGGGTCAGAACAAGAAAGATGACATCGACCCCGCTATGTACGATATGTTCCAAAAGATGATGGCAAGGATGATGTCGGAACAAGCCGAGGCCAAGCTAAAAGAGTCAGTGCCTAAAAGCAAGCTGAAGAAGAAGCCTGTGAAAAAGCAAGTCAGAATCATCAGGAAGAAGGTACAGCCAGACACTGCTTCTGAGGAATCAGAATCAGTCGAGGAAGAATCAGAAGAAGAAGAGCAGATTGTCTACAAACAGAATCCTCCAAGGCAGTCCGTAAAAATAGCTGCGGAAGAGCCCGAATCTGTCAACAAGCCCAAGTCTGGGGCCCCAACAGATGACATAATGAGTAAACAGATGAAGGAGATGAATCAAGCAATTAAGGACATTCAAGCCAAGGGTAAGGGCCAGCAGACCTATACTGGCAAAGATTTTTACGATGGTCTAGATGGGGATGATAACCTGGAGAATCTTCCTCGCAAGTTTCTCAAATTTGATGGGACTGTCAATCCTAAAGCCCACTTAGCCACATTTTATGCAGAGTGCAGTCGTTTCAGAAAAGACAACAGGGCTCTGTTCATTTGCTTTCCCCGCAGTCTGGAGGGTGTAGCAGCCATATGGTATGCTGACCACGTAAATCCTATCGAACTACGAGAGTTCGATAAAGTAGTAAATTTGTTCATCGAGCGCTTCTTATTCAACACTGAAGCCTCACCTACATTAAATCATCTTTACAACCTGAAGCAAGGAGAGACTGAAAGAGCAGGTGATTTCATTCACAGGTGGAGAAGCACCTGTAATAAGATGAAGGTACCCATTCCTGAGGAACACGCATTGCAGGTGATCCTCAATAATTTCTCTCAACCCATAAGGAGCCTCATCGCCACTTCCCCGGCGAAATCCTTCATCAAGTTGATTGAGCGAGCTGAATGGCTCGAAGCAGGAATAGAAAGCGGACTTTACGAGGGCACGCCTCTGGTCAAGAATGTCCAAGACCAGAAGAAGAAGGCGCAGTTTGTTCATTCAGTTGATGCCTCCTGCAATAATCTTGGCAACAACTGCAAAGGAAACAAAAACAACAGTGGCAGTGGTCCGAGAGTAGATCAGGGCAAGGGGCAAAAGGAGAGATTTTATAAGAACAATGACAAGCCGCTTCCAATTGGCCCTCAGCAAAAGGGTGATCTTCAAGAGAAGCCCAAGTACATCAAGTGGGAGAAAGATCGAGTCTTCACTCCGTTATCTGAGAGTCTAGAAGTGATTATGAATTACCTTTTGAAACACGGGATGATCAAACTCCCTAAAATCGCAGATCCTCCTGTAATGTTGGGAAAATTCAAAGATCAATTCTGCAAGTTCCATAGGGCAACGGGGCACGACACAGAGCACTGTTTCGTCCTCAAGCACATGATACAATCTCAAGCACATGATACAAGACTGCATTGACAGAAGTGAGCTGATAGAGGACGAGGAAGAAAAGCAGCCAGCAGTCCTGACAGAACCATTCCCGGACCACTCAAAGAATTGATAAAGCCAAAGTTTTGTTTGCTTTCGTCTCTTTTTATCAGTTGTCTTGAAGGGGCTAGTCAGCCCAGTCTTCTATGAGTCCTTTCCTTTTTCAAGTTTTTGTAAATATTCACTTGTTATCAAGCCTTTGCTTATCAAATGAAATGTTGGTTTCCTTTATATCTTTTATATCCAATGCTTCTGTTCCCTTTGTCATACTGGGGCATTTAAATTCCTGTTCTTTTTCAGAATGCGAGACAATCCTGACATCATTCATGAGAGAAATGATATTACCTATGAGGGCTTTTTCAAAAATCATGAAATTTTAAAAATCTTCGTTATGACCAAGGAGTTCAAATATTCCTTGGTCTAACCTTTGACAGAAAATCAACCCTCGTGTTGATCATGTCTTCAAAAATAAGTTTTTCAAATCATTATATTGAAAGATCAACCCTTGTGTTGGTCTTATCTTCCAAAATGATTTTTTTTTTATATTCAAAGATCAATCATTGTGTTAATCTTATCTTTCAAAATGGATTTTAAATCTTTATATTCAAAGATCAACCTTTGTGTTGGTCTTATCTTTCAAAATGGATTTCAAATTTTTATAAATCAACCCTTATCTTTCAAAGTGGATTTCAAAACCTTTATATTCAAAGATCAATCCTTGTATTGATCCTATCTTCCAAAATGGATTTCAAATCTTTTTATTCAAAAGAGCAACCCTTGCGTTGGTCTTATCCTCCAAAATTGATCTCAAAACTTTTCAAAGATCAACCCTGGCATTGTTCTTATCTTTCAAAATGGGTTATAAATCATCATATTCAAAGATCAATCATTGCATTGGTCTTATCTTCCAAAAATGGGTTTTTAATCATTATATTCAAAGACCAACCCCTGTGTTGGTCTTATCTTCCAAGATTGGTTTCTAAAACATTATATTCAAAGATCAACCCTTGTATTGATCTTATTATCAATTTCGAACTGTCATTTTTAGAAATCAGATCCAGTGTTGATCTTCTTCTTCAAAAATAGGTTTTCTAAACCATTGCCTTCAAAATTTGACCCTCATGATGATCTCTCATGTTTGATTTAAAGGATCAGATCTCGCGCTGATCATTCTTCTTGTGGTGGATTTTCTTCCCCCAAAATGATTTCTCATTTATCTTTTAAATAAACATTTTCCTTCCAAGATCCCATATGCAGGCAGGATCAGAAAAACTCCTTTTCTCAAATCTTGTAAATCTTCAGTTAATTTTGATATCTTTATCAGTTTCATTCATTTTATTCATATTTTTATCAAGTTTACATCAATTTTATTAAGTTTTATCAAGTTTATCAAATATTTTCTCAAAATTCCATTAAATTTTATCAATTCTTTGCCATTTCAGGTTAAGGGATAAACCTGACCCTCGTTGTCCGAGGTGTTTCCCGCTCAGGTTAAGGGATAAACCTGACCCTCGTTGTCCGAGGTGTTCCCATTCAGGATAAGGGAAAATCCTGAGACCCCTCGTAGGAGCAATAACGCTACCTATGAGGATTCTTTTTGGTAAATACAAGTCTTGTCAATCTTTGTTAAATTTTCTAGATTTATATCAATTTTCCTTCATTCAATTTTTTTCTTAAATTCTATTCTTTTTCCCATCCAGGATAAGGGAAAATCCTGAGACCCCTCGTAGGAGCAATAACGCTACCTATGTGGATTCCTTTGTAAATACAAGTTTTGTTAATCTTTATTGATTTCCTAGATTTATATCAATTTGCCTTCGCTAAATTTTCTTAAATTCTATTATTTTTCCCGTTCAGGATAAGGGATAACCCTGAAACCCCTCGTAGGAGCAATAACGCTACCTATGAGGATTCTTTTGTAAATACAAGTTTGTCAATCTTTGTTGATTTTCTAGATTTATATCAATTTCCCTTCATTAAATCTCTTTAAATTCTATTCTTTTCCCCATTTAGGATAAGGGATAAACCCTGAGATCACTCATAGGGGCAACCATGCTACCTGTGCGAATTCTTTTTACAAAAATAAATCAATTTCCTCAAATGTTCTACATTTTTTTCAAAGTTCTATATCCTTCTGTCTTCTCAAAGTTTATTCTTTCTATATTCCCCGTTTAGGATAAGGGTTTAAATCCTGAAAATTGGACCGTATATCTGGTCCATCTAAATCATAGATCATAAATTCTAAATCTTGTCATATCCCTTCTAAATTCAAAGTTTCAAGTTATCTCGTCAAAAAATCTTCTATTTTCCCTCCAGGTTAAGGGATAAACCTGAATCATTCTTTTTCCTAAATCAAATGTATATTCCATTTTTCCTTCAGGATAAGGGATAATCCTGAAAACCCGCCAATCATTCTTGCTTTAAATATCTTAAAAGGGCCGGTCTCCTTCCCTACTTTCGATCGAAAAACCCAGTCCTCGCACAGGGTTACCTCTCAAGATCTTCAAATCTAAATATCAAGTTCATTCACAAAACTCAGTCCTCGTACTGTTTGTCTCTCAGAAAGTCTCAATCCTAGATCAAATCATTAAATCAAAGGTCTTTAAATGATTAAATGAAAAGTCCCAGCTACTTCGTTGGTCGTTAAATGATTAAATGAAAAGTCACAGCTACTTCGCTGGTCGTTAAATGATTAAATGAAAAGTCCCAGCTACTTCGCTGGTCGTTAAATGATTAAATGAAATGTCCCAGCTACTTCGCTGGTCGTTAAATGAAATGTCCCAGCTACTTCGCTGGTCATTAAATGATTAAATGAAATGTCCCAGCTACTTTGTTGGTCGTTAAATAATTAAATGAAATGTCCCAGCTACTTCGCTGGTCGTTAAATGATTAAATGAAATGTCCCAGCTACTTCGCTGGTCGTTAAATGAAATGTTCCAGCTACTTCGCTGGTCGTTAAATGAAATGTTCCAGCTACTTCGCTGGTCGCTAAATGAAATGTTCCAACTCCTTCGTTGGTCGTTAAATGAAATGTCCCAGCTACTTCGCTGGTCATTAAATGAAAGGTTCCAGCTCCTTCGCTGGTCGTTAAATGAAAGGTTCCAGTTTTACTGATCAGAACGTCCAAAATCATAAATTGCAACTAAAGGTCGCATCAAAGTCTATATTGGGTGAGTATTTCACATAGAAGTCATGAAAACTTTGCCAATTTTCTAAAAATATTTGTTGATTTCAAATAAATCTTACTGCACAAAAGAATTACCTCGGATTACCTCTAGTATTTTCTTCATAAAAGGTGAAACTCTTGGCGAAAGAGAGGTAAAATTCAAATCTTTTTCCTGTTGATCAACCAAAAGGATGAAAGAAATATCCTCGGTATGATTAGTGAAATAAATATTCGATGACATTGAAAAGCCGGAAGCGAATTGATATTGATCATAGCTATGATGCATATTTAAAGACGATTTCCTGGCAATTAGACAGTGGAAATATCCTGAGTCGTAAAAGAATCCACTTAATCCATATCTCCTTATCCATTTTAAAGCTGCAATCAAATATCTGCAAAAGGGATCTCTCAATTGTCTTCAAGATGAAGGCGAATTAAGCGAGTAGACCCCCGGGGCCAAAGAAAGATTTGAAACATCTCCAAGATGACGGAGTTTGTGACGGATCCTTCCAGGGAAAGTTCGGATCACCGTCGAGATAAAGGCGGATGAGATGGATCTACTGACAAACCCTAAATGATATTTGATTTCAGCTATCATCTAAAGACCTTCGAGCCCCACCATCATATATAATACCTGAGAAAAAGAAGGATCAGAACATCTCCGAGATGAAGGAGTTTGTGACGTACCCTTCCCTGAAAAAGAGAGAAAAATCAGGAACATCCAAAATGAAGGATGATGAAAAAGCCCAATGACTTAAAAAGAGTGCAAGAAGATCATCATGAGAAAACACTCAGATATCAAACTACCTAAATTGCCAGAAATCATCTTTTCTTATGCAAAATATCTTTTATCAATGTCTTTTCACTACTTGCTTTTATGAAATTGAGAATATTTCTTCTCTTCTTATATCAGGGAAATGGATAGCTTCCTTGAAGAAAATCATCAGCGCTAAAATTTTGAATTTGACTCTTAAGACCGAGAAGTTAACCTCGTTGGAGGAAATACTCTAGGTAAAAAAAAAGGGAATATCTTTGCACACATGTACACATTTTTCAAGCGTTGAAGTCAACTATAAATTTATCTTATTGGCAAAATTTTCTAGATATTCTAAAGAATGAAATAAATATTCGATATCCATTTTGGTGCAACCCAGCATTGTTTATATCTTCCAGAAGAGTTACCCCATTCAGTTGAAGTATCTCTCCTGTCCCATCACGGTTTCGAGAAATCCGTATGGTTGTTCCCACTCAGGTTAAGGGTCAAAACCTGTACTTCCTGCGAGAGGTCATTAAATTCAAAAGTTGGTTTCAGTCTCAGCAATGAGACCCCCAAGTTCACCCCTTTTTCAAAACTTTAGGGAACCCCATTTCCTTCCTCCTCTCACAAACCCCTTTTGGATTTGTTCGTCCAAACTCTGAAGGTCCCATCATGGTCTCTTCACTCGAGATTCCATATGGTCGTCCCCTTTAGGTTGTGGTTAAACCTGAATCTCGTTCCAACGAGTTTCCCTCGTTTCGACGAGGTGTTTTCCTCCAGTCCCATCATGGTTCCTCTCATCGAGGAATCCATGCTTTGTATATCCATCATAAAATCCTACTTGAGCTTCATCTCGTGAAACATTTGCCAAAATGTCCCATCAATGTCCTCACATATTCCTTTCCCCATTCAGATTATCTTGATATATCTCTGTCCCATCCAGGTTAAGGGCTAAACCTGAGTCACTCAAAAAGCTGATCTTGTCTCACCCATGAGACTAGATCGAAACTCCTATCATTTCGGGATCATCACCCAAAGTCCCATCACGATTTCCTCATTTTCTACTTAATCATATCACTTTCGAGGATTTCGTCTTCCAAAATCCATTCAAGGATAAAGTTTTAAATTTGAAAAAACCATGTCTTTTAAATCAAATTCTTCCACACCCAGTTCAGATCTGCTGACTGGGGCATTTTCAAAATTTGGAGTGTTATTTTTGCCACTAAGCTCGGCTTTCAACCGGCTTAGTAGCAAAGAGGGGCATCTGTGAACACCCCAAATTTTTCAAAATCTTTTAAATATTCTCCTTTTGCCCCTAAATTCATTTTTTGAGTAAATGAGTCCTTTTAAATTTAAATTCTAGTTCATTTCTCAAGTTTTATTGAAATTAAAATCATTTCATATGTTTAAATTGATTTTGGATCTGGATCCATTGCCCAGATCCAAATCTGAATCTCCTTGTTCAAATTTTAAATTAAAATTATAGAAAATACCCAAAATAGCCTTTAAATAGCTCGGATAGTCCATTCGACATCCGTTTGGATCAATCACATTGTATTTCTCGATTCGAGTGTCAAAACTCGAACATTTTCTCAAAACCTGGGTTCAAACCCATTCTTCTGAAGAAACTTTTCCCAAAATAACCCTGATCTTTCAGAAAAACCTTTCTCTTATGAATATTTTGAAATTTTGTAAAATTAGTATTAATTTTCTTAGTTTTAGAGTTTTGTTTTTTACAATTATATGTTTAAAAAGAAAAGAACAAAAAAAATAATATAAAAAAATATCAAAAATCCAAAAAAAAAATCAGAAACTAGGTAATCTACCCTCCTTTTAAACTTTTTGTTAAAACCCTCTGATTGAAACCTCTTTTTGAAAACAAAAACCACTTTTTAGAAAAAACCTGAAAAGGAGACCCCCCTGGGAATTTTAGAAAATTTCCAACAGCTTCTTCCCGCCTCTCTCTCCCTCCATGGCCGACCACCCCCATGTGCATCCTTCATCCTTCAGCCATCCGATCCCCAACAACCTCCTCCTCCTTCGTTCATCACGAACGAACTCGCTGACTTCTCTCATCCGTCAAATCGCCACCCTCCGATCCATGGCTCGAGGCCATCCACCCTTCATCCCTAACGGAAGAGGCTTCTGGAGCTTTCTCTTCTTCCTCTTTAAAAGGGAAGCCATCCCTTACAGAAGGGGGATCCGGTCTTCATCTCTCGGGCGCGCATCTGTTTCCCTTTTTCCATTTACGCTCCTTTATCCTTATTTGGGTTCTGAAGGAGATTGGAAGCTAAAATCCTCCATCATCGGGACCCGCCATCGACACTTCACCCTTCCATGTGATCTTCTCTAGATTCCTTCACTTCTCCTTCTCCCTCCCGGAAGCTTCTCCTTGGGCGGACGAGTCACATGCTTATGTGCTGCAATTTCACATCAGCCACCTGCCACATCAGCTGTCCCACCATTGCACTTGCTGCAAATCCAGTAGAGGTATGCCCCTTTTCTCGCATCTTTCACGTTCCATTTGTTGTCTTCTTCCGTTTGCCTTCACCACTGTAATAGATGCATCATCTGATTATAAATTCTAGCTTAATCTTTATAATGCTACTGAGAACTTGGTATATTTTTTTTTAATGAAGGATGTAATTTGAAAAGTATCTGAATATAGTCATATTGTTTAAATGACCACCTTGATAAATGTTGTGCTGGAATCATTGGTGTATGTTGTCATGAAAATCAATTAACATTGCTAGCATTCCCATGTTCAAAACTCATTGAGTGATTTACAGCAAAGCCATTTGCTACCATTGAGGATAAACTGCTAACTTACACATTTGACTGACAGCAGGTCGGATTACTATTGTTGAGCATTGAAAGCACCATCTCCATTCTTTTCAGCAGGATCACTGCCACTATTTTGCAGAAACTTATCATTGTAACCTGTCATCACCTTCCCAGCACACACGCAACTCCCAGCTATTTGCCACCATTTACCTACATAGTCCCCTCACATTCACCATTTCACCTATATATATATATATATACATATATGCATGTTCATATGTATATAAATACATATCAATTTCATCTCTTCCACAAATTTGAACCTTAAATACCTTGACATGTGAGCATTTTTTGCCCTTGACATCTATATAATATGTGCACTTTTTCTTCCATTTTTCATATTAACCCAGTTGTTTTGCAGGGAATATGTGGAAAGGGTCATTATTTGGAGTTGTAAATTTCGTTTCATGTATTGAATAGTTAGATCTTAAAATGAGAATTTACATTTCCTATTCTAGATTAGAATGAATGAGCATTGTAAAATACCATGAATTACTTGTTTTCATGCTTTTTTTTGCCTTTATTTCTCAAAATCTCACATTGGTGAAACACGAACGGCACGTGCACCATTTCGTAAGAGGTAAATTAATCCTAAGTTGATGATCCGCATCAATGGCCATAGTCAGGGTGTGGACAAAACTTAGTATTTTTATCTTTTACAAAATAACATTGGACCCACACTGGATCCGTTTCCAAAATCCATCATATTTTTCTTAAATATTTTCTCCTTTTATCAGAATTTAACTTAAAATTAACTCAAAATATATACCAATGGCCATAGTCAGGGTATACTGAGAGTTCATTTCATTTTAAATCCTATAAAAGCACCAAATGTGTTTCATTCTTCGCCTGAATTTAAATCTAGATTATTATATAATACATTCAATGACCATAGTCAATGATGTATTATATCTTCAATCTTGTTTTAATTCAGTTTAAGAATAAGATAGCTTTTCAAAATCCAATTTCAAAATTCTTTAAATTCATTTATCATTTAGGATAGAACTGCACCATATTTTCAAAATTCCTTTTTCAAAAGATCCAAGTAATGTAAATATCTTCCTTAATCTATCTTCAATTCTTATAAAATCCAATTCATCCATCATTTTAGAAATTCAATCTCATTTTCAATCTCAAAGTTCAATTTAACTTTGAGGTCTCAAAATACATTTTTATATTCAAAATTCAAATCAGATTTCAAAGTTCAAACTGACTTTGAAATTCCAAATTCATTTTATTCAAAAACTCCAATCAAAATCAAAGTTCAAATTAACTTTGAGATTCTTGATTCATCTTCTGAATTTAAACTCCAAATCCATTTTTTGATCCGGGATTCAACACTCATATTGGATCTTAGACTTCAGATCCAATTCCTCTTTAGGGTCCAAACTCCAATTTCACTTTGGATCTTAGACTTCAGATCCGATTTCCTTATAGGGTCCAGAATCCAATTTCACCTTGGATCTCAGACTTCAGATCCAAATCCATCTTAGGATCTAGAGTCCAACTCTACATTGGATCTCAGACTTCAGATCCAAAATCCATCTTAGACTCCAGATCCATCTCACATATGGGATTCTAGACTTCAGACCCAAATCCATCTTAGGATCCAGAATCCAACTCTACATTGGATCTCAGACTTCAGATTCAAATCCATCTTAGGATCCAGAACCCAATTTTTATCGGATCTCAATTTTCAGATTTTAAATCCATCTCTAGATCCAATTCCATTTCCAATTCTATATTTCAAATCCAACTCCATTTTCGGATCTCATCCAAAGCTCCCTAAATCCATTTCTATTCCTAAAATACCATTTGATTATCTCAGATCTATTCCAAACTTAAAAATCCAAATTCAAATTCCATCTCAAGTATTCATTTCCTTTCCTAAATTCAAAATTCAAAATTCAAAATTCAAAGTCCATTTCTGACTTTGAAACTTCATTTCCTTTCAAAGCTTCAAAATCATTCTTTCTCAAAATCAAGATTTATTCTTCCAACTCTGATCTACTTCAAAGAATTAGGATTTCCTTGATCTATCTCAAGTTCTAAAGTTAGATTCAAATCATTTCTTCACTCACTTATCAAAGTTCATCTCAGAATACTTGGAAATTTTCAAAACATCTTTCAAAAAGAGCATACATTCTTGCATTGCACAAGCATGATTCTTTGTGCATTTAGAGTTAGAATAAATTCTTAGATTATATTTAGGCAAAGCAAAAGGCATAAATTCGATCCTTGGTTCGATTACCCCTGGTAAAGGCGCCAGGAACGGTCGAACCTCGTACCGACGAGCGAATCCCGTCTCTCCATTTTTTCCCGCAATATTTTCAAAACGGAGGCGAGTAATTTTCTAAATATTTTCAAATCAAGGTCAAGTGAGACCGCGCAAAATAGTTCCTCTTCTCTCTCTCTTTCTTTTCTCTTCTCTTCTCTACTTCTTTTCTTTCTTTTATTCTTCTCCCTTTAAAAAGGAGGAAAATAGGGGTTAGAAAAGGAAAAGAGAAGGAAGAGAAAGAAACAACGAAAGAGGAAAACTTTTGCGATGATCACATGTTTTGTCCGGTCGACTGATAAAATCATTAGTCGACTGCTGTCAAAATTTCCAGAAAACATACATTCTGTCTGGTCTACTGATAAAACCTTCGGTCGACTAATTTGACAAAAATGATATTTTGCTTAGAAAATTTGGCACGAAAGGATTAGTCGACTGATGAGTCTATTGATCAACTAATAAACACGAAAAATTAAATAAAGAGTTTTCTAAAAAGATTTTCATGAAGGGTTCTTTTAGAAAAGTTTTTCTAAAGATTTTTTTTAGGTGAAATGCAACCGAAATATGCACTCTAAGTAAGGCTCTTACAAGAATCTAAGACTTTTAATGAATTTTACATTTGCACACTAGTCTTCAAAGATTCTTCATCGAATTCTTCAATTCTTGTCATCTTTCTTCATTGCCTTAGCTGAAATGCAGTTGATTCACTTGTTCATCATCAAAACCTTGTACTTGAAGTATCATGTATGACTTCATTGTCGTAACACAGCTGGCTCAGGCAATCCCATAATCTCTGAGAATTCGTCCATCAATAAAGTCATTTCTCCCCATGGGAACCAGAAGGTACTAGTACTCGGGTTCCACCGCTCTGCCAGTGCGTGGATCAAATTGTCGTTGACTGTATGTTTTCCCACTGCAGATGCTAGTTCTAACCCACAATCACTCAAATAGTCTGGAAACATACGGGAAAAGTTCTTAAACCATGAATAATACCACCAGAGAATGAAGGATCCGCTGTTGAGGACTCGATGTTCAGGAAGACCTTGTCGCACCTCGTAGGAGATGTGACCCTCAGGAAAGACCGAATCAAGTTGACTGGATGCCAGTAGACTGGAAAACATAGAAAATTGGAATAAGACTTAAGGATTTTGAAAAAGATACAGGCAGGATAAAAATGAAGCAGGAAATTCAAGATCCAGAAGAACAAAAGGATGGAAAATCACTTGGAGTTTTGAAGAAAGATTTGAAAAATCGTCCAGGGTTTGAATAAAACAAGAATTTTAGACAGTATATGGAAACAGATGAAAAAAATTGGGGAATTTTGAAAATCGTCCAGTATTTTAGAAAACTTATGGTAAATATAATAAAATGGAATAAAAGAAACTAACATTCAATCACATCCTGTACAAACAAGTATGCACATACAATATTCTCTAAAGGCTGACTCTAGATGCACAAGTTTTGAAATAGCTTTAGGACCTTAATCCTAACTCTAATGTTCAGATCATCTGTGTCCAATCATGCTATGCCTATATACTCGAGCCAAGGCTCGATGTACGTGGCATAAAATCAATTTCTTCGATTCTAGGTTCAAGTTTTCCAACATCCTTGAGCACCTGCCGATATACGTTGGACTATGGCCCTTGGTACGTGGCAGGGGTGTTTTCACCCAAATAGGTGGCCCAGTTGTGAGGCTTTGTCCCGAACTATGGTTCTGGAAGAAAGCCCAACAACGTGAAGACCGGGTAAAGATAGGTGGGGTAGTTTTTGAAAACATGAGCACATGCAAGCAAACAGAGGGCTCTAAGTCCTAAAGAGATAGAATTTTGAAAATTTGAAGAAGCAAACATTGTTTTCATACAATTCCTAGATTGAGGAGGGTTATATTAGACCTAAGTCTATGTGAGCATGAATAATTCTCCTCAATATGGTCCTACCAAACCATGCCTAGTCAACATGCAATCCATGTCAGCTGGGTTCAAGTCTAGGCTCCTAGGTTCACATGATAACAGAAAGTAAAAGCTGACATTACATGGAACACGATTTTGACAATTTGAACTAAGTCAAGTGATGATGCATGAAATGCACATCATGTTAACAAGTTATTCATGCATTTTGTAGTGAGATTAAGGTTTTAAACCCATGTTTAGATGCATTTTGATAGTAAGGGGTTGTGGTTCAAATTTCAGAGAAATCGGAGTTAAAATGAGAGAGTTATGGCTATTTTAGTGTTCGGGCATGGATTTTGAGGTGGATTGGATCCATATCCAACCCAACAAGGCTGTTTGGACTTTGGATAAACTTTTAAAAAGCCCAAAATCCAACCCACACGCATCTCCATATCCATTTCAAAAAGATTTGCAGAAAACCCCTCAGAAAGTGGCGCATAGGAATAAAAATTTTTATAACCTTGTTTCTGAAAACTATCAAAAGTATAAACTACAATTTCCAGCAAACCCTAGACGTCTTTGGCATTGGGATTGGTGCCTCCTACAGTGATTCTAACTCCAGCACCTTCCAATCTCTCATTCCATCTCATTTTCCATCGAAAATTGGGTTTTTGCTTGAAAATCAAGCATTAATCTATCTTTCTTTCCATTCCTTTTCGTTTCTTTAGTATCCTTGCTGCGTTTTTTCAGCATTTGTGGTGTTTTTGCAGGTGTAGCAGAGGTTGAGACCATTAATCTTGCTTGGAAGTGTTAAACACCCCAACAAGATGAGCCGGCCCTACCTCCATCTGGTTTTCTAAGCCCTCCGATCGCGAATCGGCACCCGTTCCATCTTCGGTGGATCTCCAACGTGTTGCAGCTGTAGATACCCTGCTCGTGGTGATATTCCAGCATTCTCGAACCGTTCGGGATGTCAAGACAAGGCCATTGTCCGCTCTCTGCTCCCCCACGATCGACGGATCGCCCTTGAGGTAGGTCTTTTTCTCTCTTTTCTTCTAGTTAAAGCCTAAATCGTGTGTGTTGTTTTTCTTTTGTTTTTTTTTGTGTGTTTGCTGTGTTTTTCTTTTTTCAACCTTAGTATAGAGCTCGTGCACATACCAGCATGATAGATCTAGGTTTGGTGTTATTTTTAATTGTTTGAATCTCGAGTTTCCATCGTTTTTCACCCAAAATGTGAAAATCGGCTAGATCCTCATCTAGCCGATTTTTTAATTCTGTCCAGCGTGTTTTAGTGTATTGATTTTACAGAAAAATCATTTAAAAAGTTTATTTTGAATTAGTTTAGTAGTTGTGTTTGATTGATTATCGTTTCAATTAAAAAGAAAAAAAATATTGGCTAGATTAACTCTAGCCGATCTTTGTTTTTTAGCGAGTGTAAATTCTGCAATTTTTTTTAGTTTCCTCATATCATCTGAGTTTATTCAGTTGTTCCAGTGTCATTCAACTGCGTTTTAGGTGTGGTTTGATTTCTTGCATGTCTTGTGATTTGTTTTTGAACTAAGCGTTGGGTTAGAGTTAAATTCAAGTATAGGCGTGTGATTTTAGTTTCAAGTTGTGATGTGTTTGTGTGTTTGGTGGATTCACAGTCTCATAAAAGTGTATTAGTCAATTTCATTAACTTAAGATATTTCTAATTCTAGTTTTAATCATTTGGTGTTTTGGGTGTTTTGTTCTATTGAAAATACAAAAAGGATCGAGTTTTACCTCATTGTTTTAGGTGCTGTCAACCGGCTGTAGTCAATTTTCATTTCGTTCCAGTTTGTTACAGTGGTCTAGCATTTTACCTAGTTAATTTAGTTGTCATTAGTGTAATTAGTTATTTCTAGTCAAGTGTTAAATTAGATTTATTTTTATCGTGGCAATGCTTGTTTAATTTTTGCATTCGTCTTTTAGTTAGTAAAAACATTGTTTTTAGTTTTAGTTAGTTGTCTTCCCCAAGGAGGGGCGGCAGCCATTAGAGCTCCAGTCGAGCTCTAGGCTGTTTTTGGTAGGTTCTTAGGAATTAGGTAATTTAAGTTAGTTGTCTAGATTCATTGTATCAAGGGTATTAGTCAAAAACGTTTCTTGATTCTTTTGGTAAGTGAGATTGCTCCAAATTCATGTAAGGTAACTATTGACCTTTGTGATTCAACCAAAAGAAATTTTAGAAGATTTGTGGTCCAGCCAAGGGAGCAAGGGTTTACTTTGTCAAAAGTGAAAATAAGTGTGGATTTCAAAATTAAATTGCCACAATTGTTCCGCACGATTTTTGGAAGGGACTTAATTGCTAGAAAGGTTTTCTTTTTGGAAATCAAGGAAATTGTGTGGATCATTTTGGGCTGGACGGTTTCTTCTTTTATAGTTTCCTAAAGTGCTATTCAAGACCATTAAGGATAGAGCCTCTATCCTCTATACGATTTTGGAAACTAACCTTGAATTTCAAATTCCTTTCTTAAAAGGTTTTACAGGATTTGAGACAGATGTTTAAGATTGTTTGGTTGTTTTTAAGGTAAGGTCAATTAGTTTAGACCCCATTTTGGGCTGGACGATTTTGGAGGCTCTCCACTTGCCAGTTTCGAATTGGATTAATTAGTAACTCCCTTGTTACTTTGTGTTATTGACTTAGATAAATTTTAGCATTAATTTTGAATTAAGTTTGCATTAACATTAGGTCAATTACCTTAGTTAAATGTATTAACCGTAGGTTAGTACTTAGGTTATTAATTAGGATATTTTAAATAGGTTTTAATTTTTGGGTTTTTAAATTAGGCAGTGTCTAAGTAGGTCGACTCAGTTTAATCATCTTTGTGGGGAGTGAACTTAGTTCAATCCTAACTCTAAACCCACCTCCTCTGTAGTCTTTAGGTGTTTAGTTAATTTTAGTTTTGGTTTTGATTAATGTTAACTATAGTATAATTTAGTTTAGTTCTTCACTTAATCGATTTAGTTAGATTTTAGAAGTAGTGTTATTAAGGTGTACTTGCTCATTGTGTTTGACTTTAGTAGTTCACTTAGTTCATTTGTAGCTAGTTGGTATTAACTGCAGCTTCTAATTTATGTAATTAGGTTTGCATTTTTAATTACCTTAGTTGCATTTGAATTAGTAGTTAACTTAGCGTTATTCGTAATTTGCATAGTGCATTTCATTTTTATGTCATTTAGCGTAATCACATTCATCATCTGCATATAAACTGTTATTTAGTACCATTTAGAGTTGCATTAGGGTTAAATTGCATTTCTAGGGTTTAAAATAGACTTATAAAGTGAATAGTACATTGAAATCAAAACCCGATTTGTGCCCTGTCGCGTTGTCGTTATTTCATGTGCAAAAATTCTGAGTTTTCCAAATATTATTTTTCTATTCACTTTATTGGCATGTTAACTGTCTGCAGACCAAATTTTAGCTCGATCCGATTTGGTTTGGTCTGATTTTTAAGCGTTTTGTGAAAACTCTTTTTTCGGATTTGAAAATTTCAGGACCTGCAATATCCTGATTTTTCCCAGTCTTGAAACACTTATATCTAGAGTTCCAGATATTATTTTTTAATTCTGTAAAAACTACCAGTTTTTGAATTTGTCAGTTACAGAATAGAACAAATTTTGGGAAAATCGGACCTCGTTTGCTATGTCAAATAGTCATTTTCCGAAGAACTATCAGAAGTCTATTTTGCACTAGTTAGGGGTAGTTTCATAATTTCATTCTTTTAGTTATTTTCGGTTTGTTTTCATCAATTTCTATATTTTGAGGGCTGCATCTGCATCATCCAGCATTGATAGACTTAGGTTAGTTGATTTTAGAATTAGTTTGATATTTTCTTTATTATTTTATTAGTAATTAGGTTTTATTTGTTTAAATTCTTCAGAATTAGGTCTAATTTATATTTTAATTTTAGTTTCATTAAACTAGTTACTGACTTTGTATTTTGCTGTGTTTTTAGGTTGAAAAGCATAACCATTGTCCAGGGATTCTTGTTCAAGTGCAAGAATTGAGAAGCAGTGAAAAGACAGAAATACCGTTGGCGTGCAACAGAAGACTGAAGTGCTTTTCTACGTAGTTGTAGTGTTAATTTGATATTGTATTAACATTGTCTTTGTAATTAGTGTTTATTTATTAATAAATTAAATTTCTTAGAAATATTTGAGTAACTCCCATTCCCTGTGGATTCGACCCGTACTTACCACTTCGTGGAAAGTCGGTTATTTACTTTTGGTTGACGATTTTCCAAAGATTTTATTGAAAAATATTGTTTTAAAAATACCACTTCCAAAATGGCAACCAAATTTTGGCATCGTTGCCGGGGAACGGCGAATTACTTATTTTATTTCTTAGATTTTGATTTATTAATCTGTTTAGTTAGTTAATTAGTTGTTTTATTTTCTAGTTAGTAGGATTAGTAAGTGAACATAGGATTAACATAGTTAGCAAATATAGGATTCACGTACTGTTTTCTAGGATTCACTTTATATTTATTCTGCAGGGAGCGATTAGACAGGTGGGTTTTAGAAAAACTTATTTTGTGATTTCCTGTATTCTTCTTTTTCAGTAAAGTAGAATAGTTTATTTTGTTATTTCATTTATTTAGTAGATAGTTCTAACATAGATAGTTTAGCATATTTGCTTATTAGTTGCTTTATTTGTGTTATTTACATTTTAGTACCTGTCTTAGTTTTAGTTTTAGATTTAGGTCGTGTGCTTACATCTGGTCTTAGTACCAGTGTATGCAGGGGAGACAAGCTCTAGGAACCCCATTACATCCATTTGTTGACAACCCAGAGAGGATTTTACATTCTCCTCGAAGTTCGACAACAATGGCTGATATGGATCCTCCACCTCCACCCCCAGTTCATCCACGTCCTCTGCGGGAATACTTCATTCCCACAGACTATGTCCAAGCATCCTGCATCCGAAGACCCGATGTAGGAGCGCCTCACTATGAGATTAAGGCCAACATTATTCAAATGCTCCCATCTTTCTATGGCCTTAGTCACGAGGATCCCTACCGGCATTTAAATGAATTCCTCGAGATCTGTTCTACTGTAAAGATACAGAATTTTGACGATGATGCTTTGAGGTTGACCCTAATCTCATTTTCATTGAAGGACAAGGCCAAGTATTGGCTAAAGTCTTTAGACTCTGTAGAGATAGGGTCCTGGGATCAGTTACAGCAGGAGTTTCTTAGGAAGTACTTTCCCATTGGTCGTACGAACCAATACCGGTGAACCATCACTAGCTTTTCAGAGCTAGATGGTGAGCACTTTCATGAGACCTAGGAGAGAATGAAGGATCTCCTTAGGAAATGTCCCCATCATCAGGTGTCGAGATGGCAACTGGTGCAGAGCTTTTATGATGGATTGTCTAACAGGAATCGTCAGATGATCGACTCTTTATGCAAGGGGACATTCATGTTGAAGACTGAGGATGAAGCATGGAGGTTATTTGATACATTGGCCGAGAATTACCTCCACCATGCTTCGAGCTCTCATTCAGAGAGAGCCACACCCAGCACTCAAAAGAGCTGGTGTTCTTGAGATTGGTCCATCTACTGCACTAGAGTGCAAGGTAGACATGATTGCTCAGAAGCTGGACCAGCTTCTCTCAGGACCACCCACTACTCAGCAGGTGTGTACTCTGTGTGCCAGTCCGGTACATGATATTACTGAGTGCCCTTCGGCAGCTCAGTACCCTGAATTTGTTCAAGAACAAGTTCAGGCAGCTCAGGGTTACGTCAGACCGCAGAATAACCCATTCTCATCTACATATAATCCGAGTTGGCGTAACCATCCCAATTTTTCATGGAAGAATCCACAGTCTTCCATGCAGATGCCTACTTCCTCTCAGCCACCTCGGCCGCCATCTTTTTCTCAGACATTTTCGAGGCCGAGCTATTCTCAGTCTTCTTTATTTCCTCCCTCGATTCCGCAGTAGTCTGCCCCACAGACATCTTTTGAGGAGAGACTTCTCTAGGCATTCCAAGAGGTGAAAACCTCTAATCAGAATGCCTTCGAGAAGTGTAGCCAGATCTTGAGCTCACATACGCAGTCCATTGCGAAGTTAGAGTCGCAAATGAGACAATTAGTGGAGGCTATCAGTAGGAGACCTGAGGGTACATTGTCGTGCCAGGCTATCATGAACCCGAAGGGTAAGGACCAGATGACCGGAGGCCTGTTTCATGCTGAGTCGCAGCAGCAGGCCAAATCTGTTATGGCTCTGAAGAGTGGACGTGAGTATCACGTCGAGAGCAGAGATAGTAGAGAGAGGATCGAGGAGCTAGAGACCAGTGTTTCACCTTCATCGGTTCAGCCATCATTATCATCCCCGTCCCCATCATCACCATCACCTTCATCATCATCATCTTCATCCTCTGTGCAGAAGAAGGATAGGAGTGAGCCTTCTCACAAAGAGGAGGAACCACCCGCGTATATTCCCCCACCACCCTATCCCAAAGCATTAGAGTCTCCTGGATTCAGAGGGAAGCAGGGCACGAAGATCGAGGACATGCTTGACATCTTCAAACATGTGCAGATCAACTTGCCTTTGCTTGATGTGATTCAGCAGGTGCCGACTTATGCCAAATTCCTAAAGGAACTCTGTACGCAAAAGAGGAAATCCAGAGAGAGAGTTCCTAACAGGGTCCATCTTACTGAGCAGGTGAGTTTAGTACTTCAACATCAGACACCACCAAAGCTCAAGGACCCTGGAGCCCCTATCATTGCTTGTACTATAGGGAACATCCGGATAGAACGCGCTTTGCTCGATCTTGGGGCAAGCGTGAACATTCTGCCTGGGTATTTCTTTGATTCTTTCAAGCTAGAAGAGATGAGATTGACTCTTATTACACTTCAGCTGGCAGATCGTTCTGTCAAGGTACCGAGAGGTGTCTTGGAGGACGTGCTAGTTAAAGTGGATGATTTTTATTTCCCCGTCGATTTCATTATTCTTGATATGGAAGGAGTAGACAGCCAGCACCAGACTCTGATCATTCTGGGCAGACCATTCTTGGCTACTGCCAATGCGTGCATCAACTGTAGGACCGGAGCCATGGATCTCTCATTCGGCAACAGGAAGGTCAAGCTGAATATTTTCAATGCCGCTATGGGACCAGCAGGAGACATGAACTGCTTCCATGTAGATATTTCACAGAAGTTAGTGGAGGAGCAGCCCGAGTTGTACATTACTAAGGATCCGTTAGATCTGTACCATATAGAGAAAGATAGTTGTACAGTTAGCGTAGATGTGTCTAGAGTGTCGTTAGAGAGACCACCTTGGAGAGCTATCATTGAGCCTCTCCCACTACTTGCGGAGTCCCCCACCAAATCTTCGATCGAGTCTCCTCCGAAACTTGAGTTGAAACCCTTATCAGATTCACTCAAGTATGCATACCTCGGAGATGATAAGACTCTGCCTATGACCATCTTGTCCCTACTCACTGAGGAGCAGGAGCAGAGATTGTTGACTATTCTACGAGAGCACAAGGCAGCGATTGGCTGGGGAGTTGTTGTTTTGAAGGGAATTGATCCTTCATTCTGCATGCATAGAATCCATTGTGATGAGGAAGTCAAGCCAGTGAGGGATATGCAGAGAAGGTTAAATCCCAATATGAAGGAAGTGGTGAATAATGAGGTGGTGAAGTGGTTGGATGTCGGGATTATCTACCCTATTTCTAATAGCCAGTGGGTCAGTCTGATTCAGGTTGTTTCGAAGAAGTCAGGACTCACTGTTGTGGAGAATGAGAAGGATGAAAGAATTCCGATGAGAACCACTACAGGATGGCGAGTCTGCATCGATTATAGGAAGCTGAACTTGGCAACTAGGAAAGATCATTTCTCGTTGTCGTTCATTGATCAGATATTAGAGAGACTCACAAGGCAAAGCTACTATTGTTTTCTAGATGGATACTCAGGATATAATTAGGTAGCTGTCCATCTTGACGACCAGGAGAAGACGACATTTACATGTCCTTATGGCACCTTCCCGTTCAGACGTATGTCGTTCGGGCTCTGCAATGCCTCGACAACTTTTCAGAGGTGCATGCTTGCTATCTTCTTGGACATGATAGATGATGTTATGGAGGTTTTCATGGACGAGTTTTCTGTGTATGGCTCTTCATTTGAAGATTGCCTCCAAAAACTTACTCGAGTACTGAGTAGGTGTGCGGAGACAAATCTTGTTCTGAGTTGGGAAAAGAGCCATTTTATGGTCCAGGAGGGGATTGTGCTTGGACACATTGTGTCCAAGAGAGGCATTGAGGTTGACAGAGTGAAGGTGAAATCCATTTCTCGTTGGACTTCACCTACCACTGTGAGGCAGATTAGGTCATTTTTAGGGCATGCGGGTTTTTATAGGCGGTTTCTAAAGGATTTCAGCAAAATCTCTCGACCGCTTTGTACTTTATTGGAGAAGGACCAGCCCTTTGTTTTTAGCAAGGATTGCATGAAGGCCTTTGAGATTCTCAAAGAGGCCTTGATTACTGCACCCATTCTGAGACCTCCAGATTGGACTCTCCTGTTTGAGATTATGTGCGATGCATCTTACTATGCTATGGGGGCTATTTTAGGACACCGCATTGATAGGAAGCCCTATGTGATTTACTACGCAAGTAGAACTCTGTCTGATGCTCAGATGAATTATACCACGACAGAGAAGGAGCTACTTGTTGTAGTATTCGCATTGGACAAGTTTAGGTCCTATTTGCTTGGTTCGAAGGTGGTTGTTTATTCTGACCATGCTGCATTAAAATATATGTTGAATAAAAAAGACACCAAACCGAGACTCATTCGTTGGGTTCTACTACTACAAGAGTTTGATCTCGAGATTCAAGATAAGAAGGGAAGCGAGAATGTAGTAGCAGACCATCTTTCTAGACTGATCGTGGAGACCACGCAGGATCAAAGGTCGATCAATGATTCTTTCCCCGATGAGCAAATCATGTCAGTCAGGACATCGCAGTTACCCTGATTTGCGGATATTATGAACTATCTGGTTTCGAGACAGATACCTGAGCATTGGAATAAGAATGAGTGCGAGAGATTCCTATCTCAAATGAGGCACTATTATTGGGATGAACTAGAGTTGTTCAGATATTGCGCAGACCAGATCATTAGGAGATGTGTTCTGGAGGAGGAGTACGAGTCCATTCTTAGTTTTTCCCATTCATTAGCCTGTGGAGGGCATTTTAGCAGTAAGAAGATGGCTGCAAAGGTTTTGCAGTCTGGATTTTATTGGCCTACACTCCACAGGGATGCGCATGATTCATGTAGGCGATGCATTAGATGTCAGCAGATTGGGAACATGTCCAAGAGGGACATGATGCCCTTGCTTCCGATTTTGATTGTCGAGATTTTTGATGTTTGGGGCATTGGTTTCATGGGACCATTTCCGCCTTCATTCAGAAATCTATACATTCTTGTGGCAGTTGATTATGTGTCCAAGTGGGTCGAGGTTGTGACAACCAAGACCAATGATCATAGAGTGGTGCTTAAGTTCATTAAGCACAACATTTTCAGTCGTTTTGGTGTGCCACGTGCGATAATTAGCGATGGTGGCAAGCATTTTAGGAATGTACAGATAGCTTCTTTGCTGAGAAGATACTCTGTCAATCATAGATTCACCACGCCGTGTCATCCGCAGGCCAGTGGACAAGTAGAGGTATCAAATAGGGAGATTAAGCGAATTTTAGAAAAGACAGTTCGCCCGAACCGCGGGGATTGGTCCCAGCGCTTAGATGATGCACTTTGGGCATATAGTACTGCATTTAAGACTCCCATTGGCATGTCTCCGTATCGCCTTGTATTCGGGAAAGCATGTCATCTTCCTGTCGAGCTGGAGCATAGAGCGTATTGGGCCATCAAGAAGTTG
The DNA here is from genome assembly GCF_984573655.1 of Nuphar pumila. Lineage (NCBI taxonomy): Eukaryota > Viridiplantae > Streptophyta > Magnoliopsida > Nymphaeales > Nymphaeaceae > Nuphar > Nuphar pumila. Next base: position 47,749,772 of record NC_143261.1, read on the forward strand.
AATTTTGACCTCGCCCAGGCTGGCAAAGCGAGAGCACTGCAGCTCTTAGAATTAGAGGAACTCAGGAATGATGCTTATGAGAATGCCAAGTTATACAAAGCTTGCACTAAAGCATTTCATGATAAACACATTGTCAGAAAAGTGTTTGAGCCGGAGCAGAAAGTTTGGCTATACAATTCTCGTTTGCATTTATTCCCAGGAAAGTTGAGATCGAGATGGACATGACCATACATAGTGAAAGAAGTGTTTCCACATGGAACAGTTACATTATTCGATCCTATGACTCAAGGTACATTCAAGGTTAATGGGCAAAGACTGAAGCCCTACAATTCAGATTCCTCGCAGAATGGTGAGTGTGAGATAGTGCATCTCACGAAGGCATGAGGATTCGACCAGAGGGATGTATCATATGTACATTAGTTTTGTTTTTCATTTCAGTATTTTTCTTTATTTCAGTATTTTATTTCATATGTGCTGACATTTGTTTTTTTTATTTATACAGGATGAATCTAACACTTAGTGCATGAGAATGAGTTACCAAGAACAGGGCAGAGTTTTCAGAGCAAATATTGATCAGATGAGCAGAAAATTATACAATCAGATATGCATAAGATGCTGCAAAGTCAAGTCAATCAAATTCAAAAGCCCAACACAGATCAGGTTGTATCTATCCTTTCTCCCATATTCATTTTCTTGTCTTTTAGTGTGCATTTGCATTGCATTTTTATATATTTTGTCTGCCACTAGAGACAGTGTCATTCAAGCATGGGGGGGTGGTTTAGATGCACACTAAAAATTTTTTTATGTCTGGTAGCTAAAGTAGGCATTTGAAAACAAGTTTGTAGCATAGATGATTGTTTTTGGCACAATCTAACAGTTTAGAAATTTTTAAGCCCCATGTAATTTTTTTTTCTGAACTAATTCAAATAGAGTAGTGATTTATGAGAAAATTCAAAGAAAAGATAGTATTTGATTGTTAGAAAATTTTGAATCACTTTAGTATAAGTATGCACAGTATGTTTTGTGAAAGAAATAAGCAATGGAAAGATGTTTTTGAAAAATGAGCTTTAAAGAATAGAGCTACGTTTAGTTGTTGATGTCTTCGTGAATCCTAATAGTGGAACTTAGACACGAGATGAAGTGTTTGGGTCTCTTGACGAAAAGGATAACGAAGGAAATCATTCTCTTGTCTAGTCGATATTTGTAGCCTTTGTAGTTCGAGCAAGTAGAATCTGAAGGGTGTTTTACACCTGGTGCCCCAAAGCCAGCTGGTTTGGGAGCCACCGATTCGAAAGCTTGTTACATGGACTGCATAGAAAGCCTAAGAGATAGAGACATTGCACATGACAAGAAGAAGACTATACGTAAACTATTAGAATAGAAGGTCTAGTGACTCAAGCAATTAAGTCTGAGGGATACTTTGTATCTAGTGCCCTAAGGTCGTCTGGCATGGGAGTCACTGACCCAAAGCTCGCTACACGGGTCACGAAAACTGGATATTCGAAATAGTGCTCATGTGAAAAGAATGTTCAAAAGAAAATTGAAAAAGGGTGAAAAATTGAAAATCCAAAGAAAGAAAAAGAATGTGCTGAATGAGAAAAATTTCATTGCTTAAGAATATGTGTGCATTACTATGCAGAAAATATACAAGTGAGGATAAATGAGTAAAACATGATAGTACTTGACTTTCCGAGAAAAATCATAAATAGCTACAATGTTAGAAAAGTGAAGAAAAAATAATTTTTACTTTGGTGGCATGAGATTTCTGAATATGTTTAGAGAGTGTCAATTACATGAAATATTTGTTTCAACTGTTTTCTTAATTGCTTACTATGTTTGAAAAATTCATTCCTGCATTTCATTGATGTTTGTGGGTAGCATCTCTGCAAACCCTCACGAGACCTTACTCGTCCACTAGGGTAACCCAGGGGTTTAAAGGGCTTGTTGCATACGCTAAATGCAACCGTGATTCCTACGAAAGTGAGTTAGTTTTATGCATTCATGTCTAGCATTTCTTGTCCTGTTGCATAGCATAGTTAGGGTTTGTTAAGGGACTAACAAACATTCAAGCATAAGGGTATTTGATGATGCATGAAATGCACATCATGTTAACAAGTTATTCATGTATTTTGTAGTGAGATTAAGGTTTTAAACCCATGTTTAGATGCATTTTGATAGTAAGGGGTTGTGGTTCGAATTTTAGAGAAATCAGAGTTAAAATGAGAGAGTTATGGCTATTTTAGTGTTCGGGCATGGATTTCGAGGTGGATTGGATCCATATCCGACCCAACTAGGCTGTTTGGACTTTGGATAAACCTTTAGAAAGCCCAAAATACAACCCACACGCATCTCCATATCCATTTCAAAAAGATTTGTAGAAAACCCCTCAGAAAGTGGCGCATAGGAATAAAAATTTTTATAACCTTGTTTCTGAAAACTATCAAAAGTATAAAATACAATTTCCAGCAAACCCTAGACGTCTTTAGCATTGGGATTGGTGCCTCCTACAGTGATTCTAACTTCAGCACCTTCCAACCTCTCATTCCATCTCATTTTCCATCGAAAATTGGGTTTTTGCTTGGAAATCAAGCATTAATCTATCTCTCTTTCCATTCCTTTTTGTTTCTTTAGTATCCTTGCTGCGTTTTTTCACCATTTGCGGTGTTTTTGCAGGTGTAGCAGAGGTGGAGACCATTAATCTTGCTTGGAAGTGCAAAACACCCCAACAAGATGAGCCGGCCCTACCTCCATCCGGTTTTCTAAGCCCTCCGATCGCGAATCGGCCCGTTCCATCTTCGGTGGATCTCCAACGTGTTGCAGCTGTAGATACCCTGCTTGTGGTGATATTTCAGCATTCTCGAACCGTTCGGGACGTCAAGCCAAGGCCATTGTCTGCTCTCTTCTCCCCCACGATCGTCGGATCGCCCTTGAGGTAGGTCTTCTTCTCTCTTTTCTTCTAGTTAAAGCCTAAATCATGTGTGTTGTTTTTCTTTTGTTATTTTCTGTGTGTTTGCTATGTTTTTCGTGTTTCAACCTTAGTATAGAGCTCATGCACAGACCAACATGATAAATCTAGGTTTGGTGTTATTTTTAATTGTTTGAATCTCGAGTTTCCATCATTTTTCACCCAAAACGTGAAAATCGGCTAGATCCTCATCTAGCCGATTTTTCAATTCTGTCCAGCGTGTTTTAGTGTATTGATTTTACAGAAAAATCATTTAAAAAGTTTATTTTGAATTAGTTTAGTAGTTGTGTTTGATTGATTATCGTTTCAATTAAAAAGAAAAAAAATATCGGCTAGATTAACTCTAGCCGATCTTTGTTTTTCAACGAGTGTAAATTCTGCAATTTTTTTTTAGTTTCCTTGTATCATCTGAGTTTATTCAGTTGTTCCAGTGTCATTCATCTGCGTTTTAGGTGTGGTTTGATTTCTTGCATGTCTTGTGATTTGTTTTTGAACTAAGCGTTGGGTTAGAGTTAAATTCAAGTATAGGCGTGTGATTTTAGTTTCAAGTTTTGATGTGTTTGTGTGTTTGGTGGAATCACAATCTCGTAAAAGTGTATTAGTCAATTTCATTAGCTTAGGTTATTTCTAATTCTTGTTTTAATCATTTGGTGTTTTGGGTGTTTTGTTCTATTGAAAATACAAAAAGGATCAAGTTTTACCTCGTTGTTTTAGGTGTTGTCAACCGGCTGTAGTCAATTTTCATTTCGTTCCAGTTTGTTACAGTGGTCTATTGTGTTGATTAATCTTTAGTTAAGATAGATTTGTATTTTGTGGTAAACGTAGTGTTAATTAGTTTAAATTCTTAGTGTTTTAGATTAGGCGTGTGTAAACACCCCAAATTTTCACCCTCATCCAGTGTTTGTCCATTTCATATGTAATTGCATATCACTGCATACATTTTTGCATATCATTTCATCGCATTGCATAACATTGCATGTCATTACATGTCATCCCATCTCATTTTCGAGATCCAGCACTCCTATTTCAAAACATTCAATCCAGATTTGAATTTTAAAGCTTTATTTCAAAATCAATTTCAAAACCTGGGTTTTTATTCAATACTCTGTCATTTTCCAACCCCAGGACTTTATATTTCGAAATATTTTCTCAAGGAAACAATCTGGATTCATTTCAAATTCAAATTTTAATCGATTTCAATTCATAGATGAGACCCATTGAGGTGGTGTCGCTTCTGAATTCCTCTATTCATCAAATTTCTCAAAATTTTGAAAGTTTCAGTCCGATCAGGACTCTGTCTCAGAGACCTGATCCGGTCAGGAGTCTGTATTGAAGTCTGTTTTACTTCCATTTTAAATCTTTTTTGTTTGTTTTTGAAATTTAGGTCATTTTACAGAGTCCAGGTAGTTCAGGACTCTATTTTAGAGTTCGGTCGAGTTAGGAATCTAACCCTGACTGTGTTTTCTGACTTATTTCATCATTTCTTGATAAAATCTTTTGAAAATTCTTTCATTTGGCTGTTAAAATTTAAAATTTCAGAGTCCTAAGAGTTCAGGACTCTAACCCGGAGTTCCAGTTCGCATGAGACCCTATTTTCAAAAATCTTGAATTTCAAATGTCGATTTTAACCCTTTTTCAAAGCCATTTTCAGTATTTATTTCAAAATTTCCAAAACTCGATGTGGGCCTACTCAGTTGGCACCATATCCAGAGGAATTCTAATTCAGTTAGAACCCTATGCCATTTCAAAAATTCTAATTTTAAAATTGCTTTTGAAAATCCTTTTGAAAACTCCTTCAATTTCAAGTTTTAAAATCACTTTTTGAAAAACTCAAGTAGGGCCCACTCGGGGTGGCGCCATATTTGAGTAAGTCAGGGCTAGACTAGGGTTAGTTGATGTCTTGGTTAGTGTTAGAGGTTTAGAAGAGTCAAAACCATTTTGAAAAACTCATTTTTGAAAGTTAGTTTTTAAAACTAGTGTTTTTAAAGGTTTTTAAAGGTGTTTTAAAAACCCAATGTGAGAAAATGCCAAGTGGCATTACATTTGGGGATTTTTTAGGAGAATCTAGGGGTTAATTAGGTATTAAATAGGATAATTTAGACTAGGGGTAGTTAGGTAACTCCACCCCAAAATCGCCCCCCTTAGAAGAGTCCAATTTTTTTTAAAACATTTAATTTTTAACCTAAATTTTTTTTATAAATAGAAGGCTATAGGGAGTCGATTTTCCCAATTGGCTTTCCTTTGGATTCTTGGAGCTTCTCTCTCCTCTCCAGCCCTTCCTCCATTGCAGCAACCTCAAGGTAACTATTTTCTCTAATTTTTAGTTTTTATTTAATGTTTTTCATTGTTTTAAACATGATTTAGCCATTGGTGCCATCATCTTCATGGATTAAACCATGGATTCAACCTCAAGAACCATCAAGAATCAGCAAGAACGATCCAAGAAGGTGATCCAACCCTGTTTTGGGTGATTTACAGAGATTTTAATCCATTGGAATTGATTTTAATATGATTCTTTGCATTAATAACCAATAAAATATATGATTTGCCCTTTTTAATGGGTTAAATCTATGTTTTAAAGGTGATATCAAATTCCAGCCATTGATTCCCTGTTTTTATTTTATTTTCATGGTTTATTCATGTTTGTTTTACGTTCTATAGCATAGAAATAATTTTTATTTACTGTTTTATGGTTTATTTTATTTATTTACATTAGTTAATGCATGGTTTTTTAAGTTTCTTAAATTTCTGTGTGTTCTAGGTTTAGAACAGTAAAGATGATGTTATTTCGGATTGAAGCACTCATTGTTTATTTCTGATTTTTTTATATGTGATGCATGCCTGAGTTATTGAGTTACTGTAGAAAAATCAGAGGTTTTGGATCTCGGGAACTCTGTCAAAAAAATCAGACATCAAATCGGGTTTTTAAAGCTTTAAAATCGTGGTTAAAATCAAGAAGGTAACTTGCTGTGATGATATTTCTCTCATCTTATATCCGATTTTAGATCTTTAAAGTGCTATGGATTCACATTGAGTAGATTTGTCTTTTGTGAAATTTTAGGATTTTTTTATCACTGTTTAGTATTTTTCCCCTTTCAGAGAATCTGTTTTTAAATTTAAAACTCGTTAGGGTTTACCAAAACTCTAATCAGTCTTGTGTTAGTCATAAATCCCAAACCACAGATCCGATTTTAGATCTGTAAAAAGTGAGTATTGTTATTTTTCTGTCTACTGGTCACCAATAAAATTTCAGAAATTTTTGTTTAGAATTGCTATTTATTCCTGTATTTTCAATCTGGAATAGCTGTTTTAATCCCTGTTAAAAGTGATATATTTTAGCTCAGATTGCCGGAAGAGTTTCTCCCTAACCGGAGATGATTTTTCCGATCTGTAAATTGGGAAATCTCTGTTTTTATTTCTAGTTAGTCTATGTAAAATTTCATAAATTTCCATGTAGATTTGACCCCTGGTTAAGGTCTTGGAGTGAGACTGGTTGATGAATTAGGTCAAAAATAGCATATTTTTAGGGTTTAATGCAATTTTCGGATTAATTTAATGTCAAAAAATTATTTTTATAATTCCAATTCGACATTAGAGTTATAACAAGTGCAGGTACCAATTTTTATGGATTTTGGAATCCATTTGATGGCTGAATTAAGCAAATTTCAAAACCGGGTTCCTGAAAGATCCAAAAACACTGCAAAAATCACAAAATTTGTGATATTATTGGATTTTCGTGGATAGGCATATATTTTTAGGGTTTAATCATGTTAATAATCATATTAGGATGCTTTAGGTTTAATTTTGTGCTCATTTGATTTCATTTAGTGCATAAAACCTAAGTTTTTATCAAAATCTATTTCTAAAAACCCTGATTTCAAGGCCATAGTCTTGCTATCGGGGGCAATTTGGTCATTTGACCTAAATTTCGAAATCCCTAACCCTAATTTCATATTTTTAATCATGTCATAGCATATTTGGTTTGAGTTTATTCCATTCAAATTTCAAAACTTGCATTTTATCAAAATATCTTTCTGAAAACCCTAATTTCAAGGCCATAGTCTTGTTATTAGGGGTATTTTGGTCATTTTGACCCCAATTTCGAACTTTCATATTTTACCTTTATTATTTCTTCATATTTTATCATTTTGATTTAAGGGAATCATGGCAAAAAGGCTTATATCTAGCAAAATCCAACAATTTCCTGATATTGTTGGATAAATCTAGAAAAGCCAACATATATTCATTAACCAAGTTTTCTAGTTTTGCAGGTACATTGAAGACTTTATTTTTCATGTATTTAAATTTCAATAGTGATGTAACTTGTAATTAAACTTTGGAATAAGAATTTACATTTCCTGCTTAGCTTAAGTTGCATTGCATATAGTTTATAATTTTAATGTGTGATGGATGATGATTCATGCATATTTTTACAAATTCACCATGGTCTACACGAATGGCACATGCACTAGCTTCTATGAAGTTTATAAACTTGGTGGAATTTGTATTTATGGCCATAGTCAGAATACGAATGATACTTAGATTTATGATCTTCACATTAGCCACATTCAGCCTACACTCTTAGGCTAATTTCAAAATGCACTGCATTTCTCAAAAATACAAAGAGTTTTTCCCAATTCCTCAAAATCATATTCATTCATTTCATGAATTTTCCAATTCCAATTCCAATTCCAATTCAAATTCCAAGTCAAAGGAATCAAATTCTTCAAAATTTCCCAAGTCTTATAGCAAAATCGATTTTCCCAAAGACATTGAATTTCAAAGGATATTTCAAGTATTTCCCAAGTTCCAAATTCAAATTTTCTAAGTTAGAATTTCAATTTCCAAGTTTGAATTAAGAGAAACCAAGTCTCTCAGAATAGATTTTCACCAAATGTCAAGGATTTCTCAAAATCGATTTTTATTTCTCTCAGAAGTATATTTCAAATCCCATTTCACGATTTCTCATGTGATATCATTTCCAAGATTTACATTTTCTAAATATTTCAATCATTTAAAGCAAACATCATGTTTTGAAATGTGCATTTTCTGAAAATTCATAGCACATGCCTGATTCTTTGTGCATTTAGAAATTAGAATATGATTTAGACAAGTTGAATAGAGTAGAGCATAAGATTGATCCTTGGTTCAATTACCCCTGTTAAAGGTGGCAGGAACGGTTGAACCTCGTACCGACAGGCGAGTCCCATTCTACAGAATTTTCCCGCATTTTAAAACGGAGGCGAGTTATTTTCAAAAACTTTTCAAAGGTCAGTTTGACTTGCAAAAGTAAAAATTTTGCGATGATAACAGCGTGTAGTTAGGTTGCTGTCGAGTTTTATGTAATGTTCATGAACAACATTTTACCTAGTTAATTTAGTTGTCATTAGTGTAATTAGTTATTTCTAGTCAAGTGTTAAATTAGATTTATTTTTATCGTGGCAATGCTTGTTTAATTTTTGCATTCGTCTTTTAGTTAGTAAAAACATTGTTTTTAGTTTTAGTTAGTTGTCTTCCCCAAGGAGGGGCGGCAGCCATTAGAGCTCTAGTTGAGCTCTAGGCTGTTTTTGGTAGGTTCTTAGGAATTAGGTAATTTAAGTTAGTTGTCTAGATTCATTGTATCAAGGGTATTAGTAAAAAACGTTTCTTGATTCTTTTGGTAAGTGAGATTGCTCCAAATTCGTGTAAGGTAACTATTGACCTTTGTGATTCAACCAAAAGAAATTTTAGAAGTTTTGTGGTCCAGCCAAGGGAGCAAGGGTTTACTTTTTCAAAAGTGGAAATAAGTGTGGATTTCAAAATTAAATTGCCACAATTGTTCCACACGATTTTTGGAACGGACTTAATTGCTAGAAAGGTTTTCTTTTTGGAAATCAAGGAAATCGTGTGGATCATTTTGGGCTGGACGGTTTCTTCTTTTATAGTTTCCTAAAGTGCTATTCAAGACCATTAAGGATAGAGCCTCTATTCTCTATACGTTTTTGGAAACTAACCTTGAATTTCAAATTCCTTTCTTAAAAGTTTTTCCAGGATTTGAGAAAGATATTTAAGATTGTTTGGTTGTTTTTAAGGTAAGGTCAATTAGTTTAGACCCCATTTTGGGCTGGACGATTTTGGAGGCTCTCCACTTGCCAATTTCGAATTGGATTAATTAGTAACTCCCTTGTTACTTTGTGTTATTGACTTAGATAAATTTTAGCATTAATTTTGAATTAAGTTTGCATTAACATTAGGTCAATTACCTTAGTTAAATGTATTAACCGTAGGTTAGTACTTAGGTTATTATTTAGGATATTTTAAATAGGTTTTAATTTTTGGGTTTTTAAATTAGGCAGTGTCTAAGTAGGTCGACCCAGTTGAATCATCTTTGTGGGGCGTGAACTTAATTCAATCCTAACTCTAAAACCGCCTCCTCTGTAGTCTTTAGGTGTTTAGTTAATTTTAGTTTTGGTTTTGATTAATGTTAACTATAGTATAATTTAGTTTAGTTCCTCACTTAATCGATTTAGTTAGATTTTAGAAGTAGTGTTATTTAAGGTGTACTTGCTCATTGTGTTTGACTTTAGTAGTTCACTTAGTTCATTTTTAGCTAGTTGGTATTAACTGCAGCTTCTAATTTATGTAATTAGGTTTGCATTTTTAATTACCTTAGTTGCATTTGAATTAGTAGTTAACTTAGCGTTATTCGTAATTTGCATAGTGCATTTCATTTTTATGTCATTTAGTGTAATCACATTCATCATCTGCATATAAACTGTTATTCAGTACCATTTAGAGTTGCATTAGGGTTAAATTGCATTTCTAGGGTTTAAAATAGACTTATAAAGTGAATAGTACATTGAAATCAAAACCCGATTTGTGCCCTGTCGCGCTGTCGTTATTTCATGTGAAAACATTCTGAGTTTTCCAAATATTATTTTTCTATTCACTTTATTGGCGCGTTAACTATTTGCAGACCAAATTTCAGCTCCATCCGAGTTGGTTTGGTCTGATTTTTAAGTGTTTTGTGAAAACTATTTTTTCGGATTTGAAAATTTCGGGACCTGCGATATCCTGATTTTTCCCAGTTTTGAAACGCTTATATCTGGAGTTCCAGATATCATTTTTTAATTATGTAAAAATTACCAGATTCTTCAATCTGTTAGTTACAGAATAGAACAAATTTTGGGAAAATTGGACCTCGTTTGCCCTGTCAAATAGTCATTTTTCGAAGAACTGTCAGAAGTCTATTTTGCACTAGTTAGGGGTAGTTTCATAATTTCATTTTTTTAGTTATTTTCGGTTTGTTTTCATCAATTTCTACATTTTTAGGGATTCATCTGCATCATCCAGCATTGTTAGACTTAGGTTAGTTGATTTTAGAATTATTTTGATATTTTCTTTATTATTTTATTAGTAATTAGGTTTTATTTGTTTAAATTCTTTAGAATTAGGTCTAATTTATATTTTAATTTTAGTTTCATTAAATTAGTTACTGACTTTGTATTTTGCTGTGTTTTTAGGTTGAAAAGCATAACCATTTTCCAGGGATTCTTGTTCAAGTGCAAGAATTGAGAAGCAGTGAAAAGATAGAAATACCCTTGGCGTGCAACAAAAGACTGAAGTGCTCTTCTACGTAGTTGTAGTGTTAATTTGATATTGTATTAACATTGTCTTTGTAATTAGTGTTTATTGATTAATAAATTAAATTTCTTAGAAATATTTGAGTAATTCCCGTTCCCTGTGGATTCGACCCGTACTTACCACTTCATGGAAACTCGGTTATTTACTTTTGGTTGACGATTTTCCAAAGATTTTATTGAAAAATATTATTTTAAAAATACCACTTCCAAAATATCAACCATCAAGCACACAATTGATCAGGCGAAGACAGGTCTCATCTCTGTCACCAAACCTGTTATCATCGCAAAATTTTACTTTTGCAAGTCAAACTGACCTTTGAAAAAGATTTTGAAAATAACTCGCCTCCATTTTTAAAATGCGGGATAATTTTGAAGAATGGGACTTGCCTATCGGTACGAGGTTCAACCGTTCCTGGCGCCTTTACCAGGGGTAATTGAACCAAGGATCAAAAGTGTGCTTAGCTTTGCTCAACTTGTCTAAATTGTGTTCTATTTCCTAAATGCACAAAGAATCAGGCATGTGCTATGATTTTCTGAAAATGTAGATTTGAAAACATGATGTTTACTTCTGAGATTTGAAATACTTGGAAGATTTTTGGAAAAGATGTCACTTAGAAAATCATGAATCATGGTGAAAGAATATTTTTGGGGTAAAAGAAAATCGATTTCTGAATAATCCAAGTGTTTTGTAAAAATGGATTTCTGAGGAATTTCAATTAACTTTGGAAAAACTTGATTTCTATGAATTCAGACTTTGAAATTGAATATATAACTTGGAAAATCATGATTTGAACTTGATAAATACTTGAAATATCATTTGAAAGCTGAGTTTTGAGAAAATCAATTTTTGAGAAAGATTTAGAAAATTTTAAGAAAATCAATTTTTCTGAGTTGGAATTAGAATTTGCAAATGAATGAAATGAATGAATATGGATTTGAAAGACTTGATTTTGAGGAATTGAGAAAATTCTTTTATATTTTTGAGAAATGCAATGCATTTTGAAGTTAGCCTAAGAGCGTAGGCTGAATGTGGCTAATACGAAGATCACAAATCTGGGTCTCATTCATATTCTGACTATGGCCATAAGTACGAATTCCACCGAGTTTGTCAACTCCCTAAGAGCTTGTGCACATGCCATTCATGTAGACCATGGTGGATTTGTAAAAAATATGCATGAATCATGCATTCATTAGATATTAAAATTTGCAGAATTAAACTATATGCAATGCAAATCCTAATCTAAGCAGAAATTGAAATTCTTATTCCAAAGTTTACATTTAATTTACATCACTAATTGAATTTAAATACAGGAAAATAAAGTCTTCAATATCCCTGCAAAACTAGAAAACTTGTTAGTGAAGATATGTTGGCTTTTCTAGATTTATCCAGTAATAACTAGAAATTACTAGATTTTACTAGATATAAGCCTTTTTTCATGATTCCCTGAGATAAACATAATGAAATAAGAAATAAAATTGAATAAATATGAAAATGGGATTTGAAAATTTTAAAATTGGGGTCAAAATGACCAAAATACCCCTAATAGCAAGACTATGGCCTTGAAACCAGGGTTTTTCAGAAAGATATTTTATAAAAATGGGGTTTTGGAATTCAAATGAAAGTAAATCAAACACAAGATGATATGACATGATCAAAAATAAGAAAATCTAGGTTAGGGATTTCGAAATTGAGGTCAAATGACCAAAATGCCCCTGATAGCAAGACTATGGCCTTGAAATTAGGGTTTTTAGAAAATATTTTGGTAAAAACTTTGGGTTTAGGATTTAAATAAAATAAAATAGCAGCTAAATCAACCATGAAGTGTCCTAGTATGATTCTAAACATGAACAAACCCTAAAAGACATGAACTTATACTCGAAAATCAAGAAATATCATGAAAATCATGATTTAAGCAGTGTTTCAGGATCTTGCGGGTACCCTGTTTTGTAATTTAATTCATTTAAGCATCAAATGGATTCCAAAATTCATAAAAATCGTCACCTGCACTTGTTATCACCCTAAAATCAGATTGGAATCATAAAAATAAATTTTTGACATTATTCTAATTCAAAAATTACATTAAAACCCTAAAATATGCTATTTTTACCTATGGTCACATACCAGTTTCAGTGTTAGACCCGAATCAGAGGTCAATTTACCATGGAAATTTCTGAAATTTTACAGAGACCAACTAGACAGAAAAACAAAGAATCTTCTATTTACAGATCAGAAAATTTATCTTCGGTTAGGGAGATATTATTCCGGCAATCTGTACTTAAATTTAATGAATATAAAATTGATAAAAATAGGTGTTTCCGATTGAAAATACATAAACAAATAGCATACTTCATAAAAAATTTCTAAAATTTCAGAAGTGGATATTAGACATAAAAATATTAAACTTCCTTTTTTAAAGATCATGAATTGGATCTACGGTTTGAGATCTATGATCAGCACAAGTCAGATTAGGGTTTTAATAAATCATAACAAGTTTTAAAAGATGGATCCGACTTTCTGACAGAGGAAAAATATCAAATTGAGGCAAAAAATTATGAAACTTTTACAGTAAATATCCTTACGGATCTTGAATCGGATATCGGATAAAAGAAATAATGCATCTGCAATTTATGCTTGAAATTAAACAACAATTTTAATCAACAGAAATCCTGATTTGACTTTGTATTTTATGAACAGGGTTCCCGAATTCCAAAATGTCTGATTGTTTTACAGTAGTTCACTGACATATCCATGAACAACATATAAAAAAATCAGAATTTTTTAAAGAATATTTCAATACAAACTAACCTGCTTTCTACTGATCTGAAATTAAAATATGTAGAAATCTAAGAAACACCAATAAAACATGATTCATTTAATGAAAACAACAAAACAAATATCTAAATCGTAAAACGAATCCTATTTTGTTGTTGTAATACATGAAATAAACAGTAATGCGCTAAAAAATAAAAATAAAATAGGGAATACATGGCTGGAATTGCTTTTACCCTTGAAATCATGGATTTAATCCATTTAATCGGATAAATCTCATGTTTTCTTGGTTAAGAATATAAAAAGCAATTCAATAAACGATTCTAATGGATTAGAATCATGAAAAACAACATGGAATAGGGTTAGATTATCTTATTCAATTGAACTTGAGGTTCTTGAGGTTGAATCCATGGTTTAATCCATGAAAGGGGAGGTGTCAATGGTGAAATTTAATATAAAATCATAAAAAAATAATAAAATAATGTTAAAAAAAACTCACCTTGGGGTTGCAGCTTCAATGGAGGAAGAAGAGGTGCTGGAGAGAGGAGGGAGACCACGAAAATTTGAGAGAAAAACAGCCTCCTTAACCCCTCTAAAGAGCCCTTATTTATAGTTTTTAAAACCTTCTTAATTAGGGTTAATTAAGGAGTTTTATCTTTTTAGAACTCTTTCTAATTAATCTAATTAAGGGGTCAACGATTTTTTGGAGAATTGTAGCCTAAATGAACTCTAACTAAACCCTAATTAACACCTAATTAAACCCTAGAAAGTCCAAATGTGGCACCACCTAGTGTGGGCCCACATTTGGTTTTTAAAACTTGAATTTAAAACCTTTAAAAACCAATGGTTTAAAACTTAAATAAAATGGATTTTCAAAATTGCTTTTGACTCTTCTAAACCCCTAACCTAATTAGGACATTGACTAACCCTAGTCTAACCTTGACTTCTTCAAATGTGGCGCCACCCCGAGTGGGCCCCACTTGATTTTTCAAAAATGATTTTAAAACTTGAAAATGAGAGGTTTTTCAAAAGAGATTCAAAAGTAGACTTTGAGATTAAAAGTTTTGAAATGGTACAGAGTCTTGACTGAGTCAGAACTCATCTGGATATGGCGCCAACTGAGTGGGCCTCACATCAAAGTTTTGAAAAACTTGAAACAAAGACTGAAAATGATTTTGAAAAGGGGTTAAAATCAACAATTGAAATTCAAAGTTTTGAAAATAGAGTTCTAAGCGAACTGGAACTCCGGGCTAGAGTCTTGAATTTTTAGGACTCTGAGATTTTGGATTTTAAAAGTCAAATGAAGGAGTTTTTGAAAGATTTTATCAAAAAAATGGTAAAATAAGGCATAAAATGCAGTCAGGGTTAGAGTCCTAACTCAACCGAAACTCTGAAATAGAGTTCTGAATCAACTAGGACTCTACAAAATAACCTATTTTTTGAAAAACAAATGGAAAAGAGTAAAAATGGAAGCAAAAACATACTCTAGAACAGACTTCTAACTAGATTAGGACTCTGAGATGGAGTCCTGATCAGACTGAAACTCTAGATTTTTTTGGTATTTTTTAAAAAACAGATGAAAGAACTTGTGAAAACAGTGAAAACAATAACAAATATTGAAATAAAATAGAGTTCTGATTCAACTGAGACTCTGGGGACAGAGTCCTAATTGAACTAGGACTCTCAGATTTTTAGATTTTCTGAGAAAAAAAATGAGACAATTTTGAAAAACAGTTAAAAACATGATAAGATTGAAGTTTTGGTTCAGAGTCTTGATCTGATTAGGACTCTGAGAAAGAGTTCTGATTCGATTAGAACTCTAAGAATTTTTGGTTTTTTGATAAGCAAATGATGAAATTTAAACAGAAATTTTGAAAATCAATGAAAATGGAGTGAGAAAACAAACTTGGGATAGAGTCCTGATTCGATCAGGACTCTGGGGCAGAGTCCTGATTCTATCAGGACTCTAGGATAAAATCCCAGAATTTTAAAATTCTTTGATAAAAGTGTAATAGTTTTGATAGATGGAAAGATTTTTTAAAGATTATCTCAAAATTGAAATCAGGACCAGAGTCTTAATCCAACTAGGACTCTCTGAATAGAGTCCTATTTTGACTGAAACTCTGAGTTTTGACTCATTTTGAAAGATTTAGTTAAAAACAAGTAAAAATAGTGACAAAAGATCGAGTCCTAATCTGACTGAAACTCTGAAGAAGAGTCCTAATTCGACTGGAATTCTTGAAGAAGAGTCCTAATCCAACTAGGACTCTGGGATTTTGGCCAAAATGGAAGATTTTGAAAGGTTTTCTCCAAAACAGGTAGAAAAGATAGTAAAAAGTAGAGTTCTGATCCGACTGGGACTCTGGAAAAAGAGTCCTGATCCAACTAGAACTCTAAGATTTTGGCTAAAACGGAGGAAATTGACAAGGGATATGACCATAACTGGTTTAAAATCAGAATGGTGTTGTAAAAAGGTTCAAAAAGATTCAAACTGATGAAAATACAGAGTCCTGATCCAACTAGGACTCTAAAATTTTTGAGATTTTTGATTAATGAAGGAATCCATAAGCGACACCACCTAAATGGGTCTCATCTGAGAATTGAAATCAGTTGAAAATTGAGTTTAAAACGAATCCAGATTGTTTTCTGATAAAACATTTCAAAATATAAGATCCTGGGGGTTTGCAAATGACAGAATGCTGATTAAAAACCCAGGTTTTAAAATTGATTTTGAAAGAAAAAAAATTTAAAACTTGAATCTGGATTAAATATTTTGAAAATAGGAGTGCTGGATCTCGAAAATGAGATGTAATGACATACAATGCTATGCAATGCAATGAAATGGTATGCTGAATGCATACAATGATATGCAATGACACATGAAATATATAAACACTAGATGAGGATGAAAATTTGGGGTGTTTACACCTGTGCATATACCAGAGGCAGATGTCTAAGATGTCTCTTAGTCCTAACTTTTTAACTAAAAAAAAAAAATCTCCTCCATTATCAGATGGGGAACGGAGGTAGTTGCAGGTGATATGATAGTCACCACGCCTGTAAAAAAAAAAAGAAATAAATGCAGATATATACCAGTTGCAAATGCTAATGAAAATGGTGAAGATCAAACGCACATGAAGTATACTAAATATCAGATGAGAGCAAAATTGGGGACTGGATCCAGGGATTCAATATCTATGAATGTAGATGATGCATAAAGTAAATACAGAAACTGTAATCACGAGAGTGATGTTTAAAGCCAACAACAATAAGGAAGATATTGTGAATCTAAATGACAATGGTTTTCCTAAACCCAAATAAATCAGTGATATCATTCTAGGTTACCAGGGTTTGATGTGGCCATGGATTCAAATCAGCTTGACAAATGCTTTTGAAATATGCATAATCTCTTCTAATAGTGGTTTTTTTATGACGTGTGATGCCCACAGGAGGTCAATCTCCAAGAAACAGCTACGTGATGCTATGGGGCGATGATACCCAATGTGGTTGTCAGCACCAAGCCAAATGAGTGAGGACACGCTATTGATGGCTCAGGGCGTCTGGACTTTCCCCAGGGTAGCTTGCTGCTTGTTGAGGCTACAATGGATGGCACGGTTTATTCTTTTATTTAGCATATTGTTCTTATCTTTCCTTAGTTCTTTTCGTCTAAATTCCATCAACGATAGCTTTATGTCTTTCGTAAATCATTTCTGGATTTCTGTAGTTTGTTTTCATATTATGCTTTGCATTTTGTTACGATTCAATGTCGGTTTTCCATTCATGTCTGTAACTTTTTTTGTTTGTTCTGACATACCTGTATCCTTTGCATCGTTGTTTTCCATCATCGCATCTTAGTCCATTTCTTGTTCATGTTCGATTTAACGCATCATATCCTGATAATTTCAATTTTTTTTTTGTTTATGCTTTAGATCTTCATTCTCTGGTAGATTTCGCATTGTCTCCTTTTCAATTTTTTATTCGTTTCTTCTTCAATTTCTCATGATTTGTTCCCTTTGCAATTTCGTTTCAATTTATCATCATTAGCATTTCCCTTGGGATTTATTTCCAATTGCCCATATGAAGCCAGTTTTGGTCAGCAATTTCTGGTTCTTCTTTCTTTTGCATTCCCTGTTCATGATATTCCACCATCATCATCCCCATCACGCTTCTCATCTGCTTAAAAACCTTAAAGTCCTCAAGGTTTTTCGATGGAAACCAGAGTACATACCTTGTTGGATTGGATATCTGAGTTTGCAGAAGAATCCCAATTTTGGTCAATTTCCACCAAGGATCTCGATCTACTGAAGGAATGTGTTGCCCTGCTATGAAGTGGCCTAAGCACATTCGGATTCAAGTTATATAAGTAGGTGAAATTTTTTGATCTCTCTAGTTTTCTTCCACTTAATTAAAGGAAGCCGATCACCCTCAAGCAAGCTAAGAAATCCAACGTTTCCACCTGAGATCGATATGGATCACCCATGTGTTTGAACTCTTTTATGCTGCAAAGAGATCAGGAAATCTGTTAGCAGGGTGGTTCAGCCGTAAGATCAGTCCCTTAACGGAAGATGGCATAGCTAAGGAGCATCGAACCACATTCGATCCAGTTTGCTCAATCGATTTAATCATTTCTGAAAACTAAAGAAATCCAGAAATGATTTACGAAAGAAATAAAGCTATCGTTGATGGAATTTAGACGAAAAGAACTAAGGAAAGATAAGAACAATATGCTAAATAAAAGAATAAACTGTGCCATCCATTATAGCCTCAACAAGCAGCAAGCACTTGAAGTACATGCCATATTGCTATTGCAATATGCATCATCGAGGCGTCAATAAGCAGGTCGATGATGCAAAGTTGCTCTTAATAAACAGTAAAACGAAGAAAGGAAAGAAATTGAGGAAATACAGTAATGACATATAGAAGGAAAGAGCAAAGAAGAACGGGGAAAAATAAGATATTTACCTACTGTCGCTGAGGTTGAAGCTCCTTCGATCTTGATTCTACTATGAGGCTGAGGGGAAGAAGCAAAGGAAAAATGAAGAAATGAGAGAAAGGGGGAAGAGGAACGTGGTGGGGTGAAATTGGATGCCTTCGTCCTCCCTCAGCGGTCTCCCTTTATAGCGGGAGACCGTTGGAAGAGTTATGAATCAGGTCCTTCTATTTTTAGGAAATTTTTGACAACAACGCTCCTTTTGATAAAACTTTTCTAAAAAGGGGTTCTAATTTACGAAAATGTTTTTAAAAGAGGATCTTAAGCTGTATTTTTATGAATTTTCTTTTCTATTTTGCTTTTTTTGTTCATTCTCTCTAAATTTTTTTATTTTTTTGTGTTTTTGAAATAAAAATTTTAAAACTAAGGGATTTTTAAACTAATTTTACAAATATTTACAAAAGAAGGGTTTTCAGAGAATTCAGGGTTATTTTTGGGAAATTTCTTCAAAAAACAGGTTTACATCTGGATTTTAAGGAAATATTCGAGGTTTAAACCTCGAATCGAGAAATACAGAGTTATGGATCCAATAGGATACCAGATGGACTGTCTGAGCCTTTCAGAACTTATTTTTGATATTTTTGAAAATTTAAATTGAAAATTTAGATAACGAGGCTCAAATTTCAGTTTTGACACTGGATCCAGATCCGAGATTGAGTCAGATATATAAAAATAGAGTTTATTCCAGAAAATCCAAAGAATAACTGAAATTTAAATTGGAATTGACTTGATTTACTCAAGAAATGGGGGTCAGGGGCAAAAAGGAAATATTTACAAAATTTTGAAAAATTTGAGGTGTTCACTATCTGGAAAGTGGTTTGACATTTGAAAATGATATTTTTAAAACATTATTTTCAATAAAAGCAATTGAAAAATCGTCAACCAAAGATAATAAAAACCGACTTTCCACAAAAGTAGCGAGTACGGGTCGAATCCACAGGGAACAGGATATACTCTGAATTAAATCTAAAACATCACTTTACTAACATCACAAAGTTTTACAACTATGTTAATATTACAATTCTAATTAAATAACAATCTAAAAACATGAAAATAAACTAAAGCAGGTAGCTAAGTTTTCTCCAAATTGCCTGGGGTAAATCTGTCTTTTCACCACATGTGCATCTGCACTTCGCATTGGAAATACACTTGTAAATCTGTTTCTAACTTATCAACCTACAACAATGAAACGAAAAAGTTAGTAACACTGCATAATTAAATCTAAAGTACAAGCTACAATTATTTCTACACTAATTATGAAATTGAATTACAATTAAGCAAATACAGAAACTAAAAATACAATTTCTAATTAAACTAGCTAAACAAATCACTCTGAATTAGTCTAACTATAGTTAATTCACTAACTACCTGCTAGAAAATACTAAAAACTACATTAAATAAAATAAATAGCTAAATGACTATTTTGACCCTAAATAGTGCAAAAGTGGATTCTGACAGCTTTTCACAAACAGATGATTTGAAGAGGCAAACGAATTCCAAATTTCAGGAAATCACTTCTGTTATGTTTCTGACAGATCCAAAAATCTGACAGTTTTTACGGATTTGAAAAATTCATTTTGGAACTCCAGATATAAGCATTTCAAATTCAGAAAAAATCTTGAAATCGCATGTCCAGAAATTGAAAAACCCGAAAAAGCTGTTTTTGAAAAATGCTTAAAAGTCAGATCAAATCAACTCGAAATGAGCTGATTTTGGGTCTGCAGACAGTGAACACACGGATGTAGAGAACAGAACAAAAATTTCCAGAAAACTTCAAACATATTCACATAAAATGATGAGTGCAAGATAGGGTAAAAATCGGTTTCTTCACTCAGCGCACTATTCATTTATGCAAATCCACTAATAACACTATATCATTAAATCACATGCAAAAACAGTCTTAAACTAATCTAATCTACTGCTAAACTACAGAAAAGGGCAACAATTAAACTAATTGTAAAAACGTGTAAATGCATTAAACAAACTAATACTAAGTCTAATCTAAACAAATCACTAAGACTAATCTATCCTAAACTAAGTTGTGATTCTAATTAAAATATCTACATGAATGAAACTAATTAATCCTAATGTATTCTATCTAATGTAATTAACTAATTAACTATTCAATGATTAACTCTAATTCCTACTGGAACACAAACAATGACCTAATGTCAATTCAACTAGGGTTAGAAACTAACTATAGTTGGCTAGGGTGAGTTAACTACCTAGGGTTGGCTAGGTTAGCTAGGGTGGCGGTTTAGAAAAGGGCTTTGACTGTAGTTCACGCCACCTTATAGACTAACTAGGATAACTAAGGTTAAAAATTAATTACAATAAAAACCTAACAAATTAAGAGTCTTAACTAAAATCGATATTAAAATAATTACAACTAAAACCTAATCTATCTATATTAAACAACTAAATAGTATACAAGCTAATATTAAAAGAAGACAACACACTTAACTAATTTAGAACCCACGATTTTTGAACATTTAATTCTAAGTCAACGATTACTAAAATTAATGCTATCCTATCTAGGTTATGTCAGAATAGGAAATTAGTCGAAGGGCTTATCAATGCTCAATTATGAACTGAGAAAGGTCCACCTCTATCATGTTTTACCTTAATAGCTCAATTGGAAAGGGCATAACTTCAAAAACCGTCCAGCTAATGGACCCCACACGTTTTTAGGTTTTGCATTCAAAGCAAGAGATCCATTTTGAACACCTTTCTCCAAACACGATTTTAGAAAGAGATTTGAAATTCATAATTGTTTCCAAACATGTAAAAGAAAGACATCTTTCTAAATTAGCTGGATAAAAAATCATAAAAACTTTCCTTCCATGCATCCCACGAAATTGGATGAGGTCTCATCCTTCCCAAAAATCGTTTTGTACCAAATTTACCCAACTGCCCGTTATCTATAATGCAAGACTAAATAATGAACTAATCTACTCTAATATTACTCTAGCTAATTTAACATATGCACACCTAATTCAAAAGATATAAAGGGTAAACACAAGATTAATTGGACCAGGCTACCTAAGTTAAGGACTACATAAAAATCGAATTAACTAATTGAATTCTAAAATTGACTAAACGAATTTAACTACATTCTAGATATGCTAATTAACATATAATTACATCTAATCTACATGCATCTAACATTAACATGGCATGCTATTATATACATAATGTAAACAAAAATACAATGAACCAAAATACAACTTTGATTCTACAAGACAATAGCTACTAAATGAAATTTTACTAACATCATAACATGAATCAAAAATCTAAATTAAACTACACTAAGACACAATTAAATCTGAACTTTTAGACTATGAAATACAAAACTAATCTAACTAATATGTTGTAACTGAAACAAATAACACAGAAAACGCTAAAACAGAAATCGATTAATCAAACTAACACATAAATTTCAGCAATCATCTAAGTTGAATACAATGCTAATAATACCTAAATCTACACAGCAAACTAGCTAATTAACACAAATCTATCAAAACATTATTCTAAAAGAACCTGCTACAGCCGACTATAATTAGACTACCTATTTCAAACAAATCAACAAAACTCAATATTCAAAATAATCCAATAAATTTAAAAGACAGGCTAAAGAACACAATCAGATCTTATACAAATACTTAACCTACTAGGTACCACTATGCGTGCAATAACTGGATGATAATCAGAAAAACATAAAAATCGATAGGTGAATCTTACAAGTGAAAAACGCCTACAACAAATAAACAATATCTAGGTCCTAATGTGCTGGTTTCTGCACACACATCTTACTGAGGTTTGGAAATAACAAAACACACAGCATACACAGAAATTAAAACAAAACAGCAACAAGACCACACACACAAACTGGGTTTTATCTAGAAGAAAGAGATGAGAAGATCGTGCCTCAATGTTGATCCGACGAGTGGGGGGGTGGAAAGAGCGGACTTTGCCATAGCTTCGTACCATGAAGGACCTCGTTGATGCTGTCTAACATTGCTTTGCTGCCATTTGCTGGGATCTACAGGTGGTGGTGTTCTGGAATGAAGAAGAAGAGGGTGTAATAGTGGAGAAGCGTAGAGGGCCATATGGGGACAGGACCGGCCGGCCATGGAGGAGCAGACGACACCCCTACCATGGATAGAACACTCTAATGCTGTAAGTACCTGCAAAAACACAACCTTGATGATTAGTTTCAGCAGGGTGGTTAGAAGGGACAGGATGTGGAAAGAAGAGAATGGAGGAAAAGAGTTGGCTGCTCCATTGAAGATGGCGATTTTCTGCAACTCCATGGATGAGGAAGAGAATGGATGTGTGGGGCGGCTGGGAAAAAGGTGGTGGACTTAGAATCGTGCCTTTATGGCACAAAAACCTAGGCAAAGACCCTTTTCAGCTGGGCGTCTTCTTCTATTTAAACGCTGGTCCTTGTTTTGGAAATTTCCAAAACAACGATTAAAAACGAAATATTGTTTGGGTGCCTCTTTAGAGAGGGGGTTTTTAGAAAATATTTTATAAAAACATGAATGGTTTGGAGTTGGTGTGGATCTATATGCTTTTTGGCCCAGATCCAAGGCCCAGATGGGCAGTTTGGATCCAAATTATCCAAATCTACTCTAAAGTTTGAGCTGTTACACTGTAAATGCAATAACTTCCTCATTTTAAGTTTGATTTTGACGAAATTCGAACCATAGCTTTATAACATCAATATGCATCTAAGTGTAGGTTCTAAACATGTAAATGATGCATTTATGCAGTGAAAATATATTAATATTACGTGTATTTAATGCATCATCAGAAAGAGAAACTTGAATTTCTAATTCTTGGAATAATCATTTCTGGATTTCCTTTTTAACAAATGCTATGCTTATGTTAAAAAGGAAAGAGCACATATGAATGCCTTGATTCAGATAGACATGAGAATGTGTCATCTAAATGTCCATGGAAATGCAATGGAGATGTATAAGGCTATACTTGTGTTAAAAGAGTATACATGCCTACGTCAGATCATAATTGGAGATGGATGCTCAGGGTAACGAATATGCCTGTACCTAGCTGGGTTAAATGCTCATGTAGATGCCTAATTGAACTGGAGGTTCAAGTGGGATGGTGTAATCATTGCAAATTTTTTCCTCTTGAATTCTCTCTTTCCCTTCACTTTTGCCTTTTCTAGCCTCTATTCCCTTTTTGAAAGGGAATAAAAGATAGAAAAGAAGAGAGAAAAGAAAAGAAAGAAAGAAGATAGGAACTCTTTTGCAAAGGTCTCACTTGACCTTAATTTTGAAAATATTTTGAAATTACTCACCTCCATTTTGAAAATTTGCGGGAAAATGGAGAGACGAGATTCGATCGTCGATACGAGGTTCGACTATTCCTGGCGCCTTTACCAGGGGTAATCGAACCAAGGATCGAATTTATGCTTTTTTTTTTGCTTTGCCTAAATATTGTCTAAGAATTTATTCTAAGTCTAAAAATGCACAAAGAATCATGCTTGTGCAATGCAAATGTAGAAATTTATGCTTTTTAGAAATTCTGGAATTTCCCAAGTGATTCTGAAATAGATTTGAAGATACTTGGGGAAATAATTCAAAGGGTTGAAATTGATTTGAAAAAGTTAGATTTTGAATCTAACTTAGAATTTGAAATAGATCTGGAAGAAGACTTGAAGTTCTAAGTCTTGGGATAATAAGAGTTTGGAAAATGGATTGAAGAAACAAGAAAAAAAGGAGATTTTTGGAACTTGAGATAGAATTTTGAGAAAAAAATGAAGTTTCAAAGTCAAAGTGGACTTTGATTTTGAATGAATCGATTCTGAAAAAGAAATTCTGAATTTCAGAACCTGAAGTAGGAATTGAATTTGGATTTAGACTTTAAGAAATAAATTTGAAAAAAATGGTTTTGGAAATAGGAATTGGAAATGGAACTGGGTTTGAAATCTGGAATCCAAGATGCACTTGAATTTGAAATTTGGAATCCTAAATGGAAATTGGATCTGAAATCTGGAATCCTAAATGAAACTAGATCCGAAGTCTAGGATCCAAGATGGACTTGAACCTGAAATCTGGAATCCTAAAATGGAATTGGATTCGAAGTTTGGAATCCAAGATGAGATTGGATTTGAAAATTTTGAATCCAAGGTGGAATTGGATTCTAAATCTGGAACCCAATATGGATTTGGATTTTGAAAATCCAAATGGGACTTTGAGGATGGATCTGGATTTTGGAAATCTAGATTTGAATTTAAAAACGTAGGCTTTAAACTTAGGGAAAATCGAATTTTGAGATTCAGAATTAATCTCAAAACTTTGATTTTAAATTGAGAATCAAGACTCAAAGTTGAAATTGGATATAACTTTGGAGAAAATAAAGAATAAACTTGATTTTAAACTTTGATCAGGAAATAAATCTGAAAATTCCAAAGTTTAAATTCAATTCAGAATATTGGATTGATTTTGAAATTGGATCCTAACAATGAATTTGGAATTTCAAAGTTTGATTGAACTTTGAAAATTGATTTTGAACTGGAAATTGAATGTGGAATATAGAAGAGAATTGGAAATTTCAAAGTCAAATTGGATTTTGAATTTTTAAAATGTGATAGAAAGATGAATTGGAATAAAAATTGAAGATTGGTTTGAGAAATGAAGAAGATATTTGAAAATACATCTCAAAATCACTTGGATTTTGAAAAAGAATTTTGAAAATATAATGTAATTCGATCCTAAATGATGAATGAATTAAAAGAATTTGAAATTAGGTTTTGAAAAACATATTTCATTCTTTAAATGAATTGAAATAAGATTGAAGATATAATATATTTCTGACTATGGTCATAAAATGCATTATATAATAATCATATTTAAATTCAAGTGAAGAATAAAACACATTTTGGTGCCTTTATAGAGTTTAAAGTGAAATTAACTCTCAATATATCCTGACTATGGCCATTGATATATATTTTGAGTTAATTTTAAGTTAAACTCTGATAAAGGAAAAAAATATTTAGAAAAATATGATGATTTTTGAAAGGAGATCTAGTGTGGATCCGCTGTTATTATATAAAAGATGAAAACCATAAGTTTTGTTCACACCTTGACTATGGCCATTGATGCAAATCATCAACATAGGATTTTAATCACCTTTTATTAGAATGGTGCACGTGCCATTCGTGTTTCCCATTCGTGAGATTTTTGAAACAAAAGAGAAGAATGATATGGAAACAGATAATTCATGATATGTACATGCTCATACATTCTAATCTAGTACGGGAAAATAAAGTTTCCCATTAATATCTAGCTATTACAATATTGGACTTGAAATTGAAATTACAATTTCTAAGCTAAGAAAGGAAATAACATTTTATACCTATTTCCTACAAAACGATGTTAGTATAAGGTAAATGAAAGATATTATACCAAATACAAATGTACATGTCTACGCTTACTCTACTTGGAGGATGCACCTACAAATCTTTACTCTTATGGCAAATTAGAAATGTACATGAAGTGTCTGACTGCCAATCAAAAGACCTGCTATAGGTACAACGTTGTACAGGGGTATAGATGCAAGAGGCTGTGAAGGGATCTACGAGTTGTGAAAACATTCAAATTTGTCAAACTCATGAACAGAGCCCCCTGCTATCTGAGATGCAGCCCTGACTCCAATTGGCTCTTCAAAGTGTCAACATTCCCTTGGAGTTGGTGCATGAATTTCAACAAGTCTAACGAACCTTGTAAACAACAAATTCATGTGAAGGTAGTGAAGGAATGGGTTGTGGTGAAGGGTAGCTCTTAGTGGTACATGATTGTAGAAAAATGATCCTTTGTAGCAACACAGTCCAGCAGGCCTAGCAGTAATAGAATTTTCATAACACCATCTTCATCTTGTAATCCAACAATTGCAAATGAAATATTACCACAGTATCTTGTAATAACGTGTTGGATCTACTTGTTCATGCTGAATGTAAATGCATCAATGTACACAAATGATTATTCCAAAGTCTGAACCATAAACTAACAAACATGGAATAAGAATAATACCAAATGATAAAGATACGTAAGAGATCAATAATTCCAACTATTTCTTAGATTAGGATCATCTTTTTGTCTGTAAGAGAAGGTTTAAGGATGGCATAGGTGGTCATGATCACACGATACACATAAAATTGCATTTTTTTTTATTGCAGAAAATGCTGCTATCAAGCCAATTGTCTTCACAGTAATAATCAATGACATGCTAAATCAAGCAACTAAATTAAGGGAGGACATGTTCATCTAATGTAATGTCAACAAGGCATTAAGGAAGAAAACCCAAGGATATCTTTTGATCATTGTTCCATTACACAGACTCAAAATGAAAGGAATTGCAGATTTTATGACACTGAAAATGCTACCAATTAGCTACGTATGTCAATGTAACAAGCACAGACATGTGAAACCATGAAAATCATGTTAAGCTGGTGGCATTCATGTATATTATAACAATTAGCAGTAGAATTCATGGCCCGAGAGGCAATAATGGAAACAAAATACCATCACTAGTGATAAATGTGTTATACTGATAGTTGCTAATATTAAGAGAAAGGCTCCTATGTAGACAAGATATTCCAAATTGGTTTTCCCTTTTCTTTCTTGTCTCCTCCTGAGGAAGGACACTTAAACCATCTATTTTCATAGAACTCCCTGTATTCAAATGCCAAATTGCCAAAGGGGTCTGAAAAATGCTCGAGGTTAATGCTAAATCAAGCAAACATATGATAATCAGTATAATTCAAAACCTCAAACTCACAATTCCAAACAGTAATTTGTGGCATTAACATGATATATCGAGAATTCAGACTGATCAGTAACAACCTAGGAAAAAGAAAAAAAAACTGTGAATTTTGTATCTTAACCAAAGAAAAGAGAGAAAGAAAGGCAAAGTGCTATGGGTGATGCAGCCCATACCTGAACAAGCTTTTTACACATTGTGAACCCAAGCCCCTCACGTAGACCTTCTCCACTGACTCTGATATAATGCATAAAATGCACCTATACTGTAACATCGCTAAGCCGGAATTTATTCAATAAATTCAGATTAAACATGTGTGAACACCCCAAATTTTTCAAAATGCGGTAAATATTCTGTTTTTTCCCTTGACCCCATTTTCTGAGAAAATTGAGTCGATTTCAAATATAAATTTTGGTTATTCTTCGGATTTTTCTGGAATAAGCTCTATCTTTATCCATCTAACTCGATTTTGGATCTGGATCCATTGCCAAATTCCAAAACTAAACCTCAATTTTCAAAATTAAATTCGCAAAAATACCAAAAAGAATTTCTGAAAGGCTCAGACATTCGATCCAGTGTCTATTTAGATTTGATGATCTGTATTTCTCGGTTCGAGGTTCAAAAAAACTCAAATATTTCCTCAAAATTTGGATTTAAACCCGTTTCTTGAAGAATTTTCCAAAATTCAAACCCAAATTCTCAGAAAATACTTCTTTGATAAATATTTTTAAATTTTGCCAAATTAATTTAAAAAACATTTAGTTTTCAAAAATTTTTATATGAAAAACATAAAAAAATAGAAAATGCAAAGAAAAAAATGATAAAAAAAAATAAAAATGGAAAAGAAAAATACGAGAAATTTACTTTAGAAACCTCCTTTTTGAAAAAAATCTCTTTAGTTAAAGACTCCTTTTAAGAAAATCTTTTGAAAAAACCACTATTTTGCAAATTCCTTTAAACTGGGGACCCGATCTGAAAGACTCCCCAACGGTCTCTCGTTATAAAAGAGACCACAGGGGAGTCGATGAAATCATCCATCGTCGCCACGATTGGCTCTCATCCCCACATCCCTTCTCCTTTAGGCTTTCTTCCTTTTCTCCTCCCTCTGGTTCTTCTTCTTCTTCTTCTTCTTCTTCTTATTCCCTTGAATTTTTTTATTTTGTCGAAGGATGAAGACCCCTCTCTCTTCTCATCCAGGAAGGAGGTCGGTTCAATATTGGCATACAAGCAACACCCCTTTCCCCATCAAGATCACAGTAAGAGCTTCTGATATTACTCTCTTCTCCCTCTTTCCATTTTTTTCGTTTTCCTTTCCTGTTTAACCACCTCCATTAGAGTATCCACATAGCTTCGATCTTGCATATAGCAAGTACCAATCTACGTAAGTATGCAACATCAAAAGGAACATATGCGTTCTAATATTTTTTCTTTTCTTTCTCGTTGCTCTGTAATTTGTTTATTATTACTCTGCTTGTGCTATTATATCTAGTAAGTTTATATAGCTCATTCGAATTCTATTTTCCTGCTGATTTTTTATTTATGCTTTCATTTTTTTTATTGTTTTTTTTTATTTTATTTTTTCTTATTCTTCTGAGAGTTTCCAATTCCCCGTTCATGTTATTGTCTACATTTGGATTCAGAATCTGATTTTATGTTTTCATTAGTCATTAACATTCTGATTTCCTTTTTTTTTATATAGTATCTCAAATATCATTTTGCTTCGCATATTCTGATTCTTTGCAACGAGTTTAGGGATAAAATTTCAAAGTCTGAGGGACTAGTTGGATGATGGTCTGTTAATTTTTCCTGCAAGTGTTTTGAGAAAGCAGGTCAAACGATCTCTGATATCAATCAAAATTTTGGATCAATTCTGATCTATTGGGGTCTTGTTGAGGCTTAATCCGATTGTTTTAATGCTTTCATGATGAGCGTTGATGCTCCCAATTCAAATATATATTCGAAAGATGAGGATGGCATGCCTGGGTATTGCCATTCTTCTTTAATTTCAAAAACTACCTTTGTGTATTCCCGTTTGCCTTTGTCGTCGGTTATAGTTCCATTTCAATCTCTGGTCATGGTAGATCTAGTGATCTCGTAGGTAGCAAGGGAAATTGTATTCATTTGAATGCTATCAAGTCTGATGGGGATAGTGTTAGAGTCCAGAGGTGTGGTTGGATTCAACATCTGAATGTTTTTGGGATAGCCATTGGGCATATGATCGTAGCATCTACTACATTGGCTTGCATTTCTTAAGAGTGTGTGGCACTCATTAGATTCCCTGGCATGATCAATATCACATTCTGATTTTATACATTCGCAGGTTTATATATCACATCACTCTGATTAGTGTAGCGATTTGAGGGTTAAAATCATTGGCAAAACCCCCTGGCTGATTGGTAGTCTAAAGTACATTTCATTTTTATACAGTAGTAGTTGTATCGATTGCATTAACACTGATGTTTTTCATACTGTGAACAGACAAATATTATTTGATCTACTTAGGCCTATGTTCTTTGAGGGGTTCACTTACAGTTATGAGTATGAAAGTTGTTGGGGTTGTGATAAATCCTACAAGAGTGAGTTGGGTAGCTTATCCTCCTGCATGTTTATTTTCACAGTGGCAGCCCTCTATGTCCTCACTCTGTTGAATTACTTGAACAAAACACGTTCAATATATGCAAATTATCTCTCCCGTTTATTGTGTCATGTTTACACCCTCGATAATTCTTGCTAATGCCATAATGCTTAAAATGGAAGCAGCATAGCCTCAGAAGTGCGTGGTTCATCATTATATGTTTTCCTGGAACAACTACATCACCCTCCACATATCTAGAAGTCTGAACATCTTCTTCTGGTACTATGCTCTCCAAAAGCTTGCTTGCCATTGGTCGATTGCATGAGGAAGGCTATGGATATTCTTAAAGGTGGTAATCCTAGAAAGGAAGCTCCTGATGACATATCGTCTAAAAACTTTCTGCAAGGTTCATTTTCTTTTAGATGCAAACTGAATAAAAAGTCACACACAGACTACTCCTGAAAAAACCTTTTGGAGTTTGTCGACCTCCTAAAGCTTGGTGGTTCTATACCTGGAATTGTATCACCTAAATCATATTGGTTGCCCTCAGCATTCCTGTCATTTATCATATATCACAATCACCTGTATGTTACACCCACTTCACAATTTTCATCCACTTCCACTTTTTTTTTACCACTTAACTCCCAGTTCTACTGTATAATACACTCAGCACCAATGCCACTAAGGTCATTTTGTGACAGTTCAGCATCCCCCTGCTTGTAAATACAACACCATCATGCTCATGATTATAGTAGCCTCATCCTACTGCTGTCACCATCCAACATCTGCAGCTTCCTGCATTTACACCATTTGTTATACTTCACTTTTTTGTTGTATCCACATTACTTCACATACCCTGTTGCACTCCACTTACATTTACTACGCAGCATGTCCCCCTTCACTGTTGTAACTACAACAGTGGTTACACCCATCACCTTCCACCTGTGCACTAGCACATTTCATCACTATTATCACCAATAATACCCCACAGCCTAGTCATACCACCTGTTATCACTGTTATTAACATTGGCACTACAACATCTCACCCTGTTGCAGCCTGAAGTGATACTCCCCTTTGCTGGATCATACTTATGCTTTCAGCATCATTTTCCTATGCATATTTTATCTCCTATCATATCTGCACATTACTGCTATATTCACATTATTTGCATATAGTAATTATCCTCCATGAGCCATAGCATCATACATATAAACCTCAGTTCAGTAAAGCATGTACACTCACCTTCCACGGACATCATACTTTAATGCTTCCATAAGCATTTCCTGTTTAATATGAGTATCATAAATAGGCATGATCATGTATATCAAGATATTCATTTTCCCACTAGTTTAGGAATCATTTTACTATCTAGCTTAGATGCATTAAACCCTTCATGAATACAGAATAGATACATGATTAATCTATCATTTGCATACCATATGATGTTTTCTTTGTATATATATCTTTTACCTTGAGCTAACTCGAATTTTGCAAGAAAAAATATGGAAATGTCTGTTTTCTTTCCTAGAATTAGAGACCCTTGTAATTTTAAATTCAAGTTGTAATAGCTAGATTATAATGAAAAGTTTACATTCCTTGCATTAGATTAGAATGTATGAGCATATATATGCTTGTTTCATATCAATTCGCTCTTTTATTTCAAAAATCTCACAAATGGGAACACGAATGGCACATGCACCATTTTATAAAAGGTGATTAAATCCTAAGTTGATGATTTGCATCAATGGCCATAGTCAGGATGCGAACAAAACTTAAGATTTTCATCTTTTATGGATCAACACTGGATCTACACTGGATCTTCTTCAAAACTCATTATATTTTCAAATATTTTTCTTCCTTTATCAGAGTTTAATTTAAAATTAGCTCAAAATATATATCAATGGCCATAGTCAGGATATATTGAGAGTTAATTTCATTTTAAACTTTATAAAGGCACCAAAATATGTTTTATTCTTCACATGAATTTAAATATAGATTATCATATAATACATTCAATGACCATAGTCAGGAATGTATTATATCTTCAATCTTATTTCAATTCATTTAAAGAATGAAATATGCTTTTCAAATTCAATTTCAAAATTCTTCAACTCATTTCATCATTTAGGATAGAATTATATCATATCTTCAAAAATTCTTTTTATTTCAAAATCCAAGTGATTTTTGAGATAATTCTTCAAATACCTTTTTCATTTCTCAAATCAATTCTTATTTATAAATTCAAATTCAAATTCAAATTCTATCTCATTTCAAGATTCAAAATTCAATTTCAAAGTCCAATTTGACTTTGAAATTTCAAATTCATTTTTATATTCAAAATTCCATTTCCAATTCAAATCAAATTTCAAAGTTCAATTTAAACTTTGGAAATTCCAAATTCATTTTCAAAATCAATTCAATGTTCCAGATTAAATTTCAAAGTTCAATTCAACTTTAAAATTCCAGATTCATCTCTTGATTTCAAAATTTAAATTTGAAAATCAAGTTTCATTCTCTATCCTTCTTCCCAAATTTTGAAAATTGATCTAGGATTTCTCAAATCCAATTTCAAGTTCTATCTGGGTTCCCAAAAATCCAAATCCCATCTATATTTCCAAAGCCCAGACCCATCTTCGGATCCCATCTGGATTTCCAAAATCTAGATCCATCTTCAAATCTCTTCTGGATTTCTAAAATTCAGATCCATCTTCTAATTCCATATTGGATTCCAGATTTCGGATCCAACTTCATTTAGGATTTCATATTTCAAATTCAACTTCATCTTGGATTCCAGACTTCGGATCCAATCCCATTTAGGATTCAGACTTCGGATCCAATTCCATCTTGGATTACAGATCCAAGATTCAACTCCATTTTGGATTCCAGACTTCGGATCCAATTCCATTCTGGATTTTAAATCCAACTCTACTCCCAATTCCATATTTCAAATCCAATTCCATCATGATTTCCAGATTTCAAAACCAATTCCATTTTTCAGATCCCATCTAGATTTCTTAAATCCATTTCTATTTTCAAATTTCATTTGGATTTCTTAAATCTAAATTTCATTCTGATTTCGAACTTTAAATCTGGAATTCAATTCTATTGCAAAATTCCATTTCCACTTCGAAATCCAGATTCAAAATTCAAATTCAAAGTCCATTTTGACTTTTTGAAAATTCAATTTATCTATCTCAGCTTCAAATTCCCCTTTCTCTTTATTCTTTTCAATTCTAGATTTGTTTTTCCAAACTTGGAACTTCAAACATCTTTTCAGATCTATCTCAAGTTCTAAGTTAGATTCAACTTTCAAAAATTATTTCTTCACTCCATTATCATATTTATTTCAGAATCACTTGGAAAATCTCAAATTTATTCAAAAGTCTAAGGAATGGTCGAACCACGTACCGACGAGCGAATCTCGTCTCTCTATTTTCCCGCAAATTTTCAAACGAAGGCGCGTAAATTTTTAAACATTTTAAAAAATTAAGGTCAAGTGAGACATTCGCAAAAGAGTTCCTCTTTCTCTTCTTTTCTTTTCTCTTCGCTCTTCTTTTTTTGTCTTTTTATTTCTCCTTCAAAAAAGGAAATAGAGGTTAGAAAGGAAAAGAGAAAGAAGAGAAGGAAACACGAGAGGAAAAATTTTGCATGATCACAGTTTTGGTGACCGAGATGGGACCCGTCTCCGTCCGGTCGAATTTTTGCCTTTTGCTTTGCTTTAATATTATCTAAGTCTTTATTCTACAAATGTCAGCTTCATTTCCATGCAAACCTTGGGAGCCTAGACTATGTCCTAGCTGACATCATTACATATAGGATCTAAGTATGGTTTGGTAGGACCATATTGAGGAGATTATTCCATGTTCACATTAGACGCTTCTCTTCATTTAAATTCTATCTCTTTAGGACTTGCATTAGAGCCATCTGATTTTTTGCATGTTAGACATATTTTTGAAAACATCTCTACCTATATTGTCCTGGTCTTCACGTTGTTGGCTGTCTCACTGAACCATAGTTCGGGAGAGAGTCTCACAATTGAACCACTTATTTGTGTTAGTGTTATCATCGCAAAATTTTCTTCCCTTCCCTGCGAAAGAGAGGGGAAAATCTTACCGCGAGTCAAACTTGACCAGAGTTTTGAAAATTGTTTTGAAATACTCGCCTCCATTTTTGAAAATAGCGAGAAAATCCATGGGATGGGGCTCGACCTGTCGGTACGAGGTTCGACCATTCCTGCCGCCTTTAACAGGGGTAATCGAACCAAGGACCAAAAGTGTGCTTGACTTAGTTAAATCATCAAAATCGTGTTCTACCCTAAATGCACAGAGAATTCAAGCATGTGCTATGAGATTTTGTAAAATGCAAGTTGAAAAACATGATGCATGCTTGGAAAATGCTTTTGGAGTTGGAAAATGTTTCTAAGGAAAATTGGAAATCAATTTCTCAGGAAACTCTGATAAAAGGGTTTGAAATCTCAAGAAAGTTTGTAAGGATTTGGGAAAATCATGAATGATTGAAAATCCTGGGAAAGTAGAAGTAATTCTTGAGAGAAGATGGACATTCGAAAAGGAAAATGTTTGTCAGGAAAAATCTGACTTTGAGAATTTTCTTTGGAAAGTGATTGAAATTTATAGGAAAACGCTTTGGAGAATGAAAATCGAAACTCAGAAAATTAGAATTCTGAGAATCTTAGCTTTGAATATTTAAAAATCAATTTTGCTTCTTGAGAACGATGAAAACTCCTTATGAAAAAGAATCTTAAGAAAAGAATATTTTCTGGGGAAAATCATGGGAAACTTGATTTGGAAAATCCAACTTTGAAAATTTTCAGAATTTCTTGAGAAATCGATTTCCTTGTAATGAAATTTTCTTGAGAAAATCATGAGAAAGCATATGATGCCATGATGCGGATGATTTGAATAGATGAATGCACTTTGAAAAAGACATCTGGAAAGATTTTCTGAGAAATTTGTTGGAAAAATGTGTATTAAGTCAAAGTAAATCCTTCACATATTCTGACTGTGGCCATGAACATGTTCAGAGTTCAATTGATTTAATTCACAATATTTTGCAAAATTGAAAATATGATGTGCAATTTTGAAGATAGCCTAAGAGTGTAGACTCAGTGTAACTGATAGAAAGATGATGAATCTGGGTCTCGTCCATATTCCGACTAGGGCCATAAATATGGAATCCACCGAGTTCATCAACTCCCTAAGAGTTGGTGCACGTGCCATTCGTGTACATCCATAGTGATTTTGAAATAAAATGCATGAATCACATAATCAGGATATTGCATAAATTCAAACTATATGATATGCATCCTAATCTAAGCAGTAAAAGTAAATATTATTCCAAATTTGATTGTTACATCTCTGACATAAAGCAAAATAAAAAAAAATACAAAGTCAAAAGAATCAGCATCCTCCAGATTTTCTTGCAAAAGTGGGTTAGTACAAGGAATGGATATACAAGATACCCAAGGAGATATATATACATATATATATGTTTATATATATTTACATGAAGATATATATACATATATATGTTTCTATAAATGCAAATCTAAAAAATGCAATTTGCACCTATGTTGTACAGATGAGATATATGTTAGAATATTGGATGACTGGAAGCATGAGGATATGCTATGGAATGCCATAATATGCAACCATGTTTGATGATATACAGAGTCAATGAAATAAATACACCTGTGAGAAATGATAATATCTACAGGTAATGAATGTATATATACAGGGATGAATAAGGGATGATGGATATATAATCCCATGGATGTTGTTGCATTTCTAAACAATGTAAGGTATGGTTGTTGATGCTGATATCAAATGCTCCCTATACCACAACATGATCTAAATTTATGATATGGTGACTTACAGGGAAGGAAACATGATATGAAAATCAAATTACAATATGAACGAATACAGGTGACATGAAAATCAAATTACAATATGCTATGAGGAGTGGTTAATATCATAGACTTTATGTGAGGCTCTTTGATGTGTGTGGGGTCTATGTATACAGTAGGTGGAGTAGTAGCCTATGCCCTTTATAACATAACAGGCGCAGAGCACGAACTGTGTAATGAAATGAACATGGGCGGTGGCAAAACTAATGCAAATGGACATAAGTAGTAATGAGTTGAAATAAATGAGTGTGACAACATGTGGAGGGCCTACAATGATACGACTATTGGTGTGCAAACGACTTCAAATGAAACATCAACCATCGACATAAACATGCGGGTAATGTAGAAGTTTTGTGGAGTTTAAATGACTTTTAACCTTGCAGCCAGGTGCTAGCTTTTAGCAACTTGGGGGTCATAATGTCAACAAGAGTGTGCCATCTTGCTTTTACAAGTTTTGGCAACAAATATATATAAGATACATGCTACTGATGGTACAAAAATGAAACGGCAATGCATATGTATGATAAGAGAGTTACAACAATAAAATAAAATGTGTACCTTGTGATATACCAATATTGAAATGACAGTAAGCATATGGAATGAAAGGAGTCATGCAACAATGACTACTATTATTTATCATGGGAGACATGGGTGGATGATGAATAACAGGGAATATTCAGGTAGATAAGCAATGAAATGAAAATATGTCAATCACTATGGCACATACAGGTAATGGAATGGGATCACAATAGTATGCAGAGATTACTTGTAATGGGTAAAATCGATACCTGTGATAAGAAATAACAGACCAATGCTGAAGAGGTTTTACATGCAAACTAGCTAACAATTGACATATAGCAGAAATCAGCAACAATAAAATCTGAATACTCAAAATCGATGTTACTGATCATATATGGCGACTGCGTGACCGTATCATTTTACTATTCAGCATTTTCATACAGACAATGGTTATCACCCCCAGCTGCATGATTTCTTTGGCTGCAAATATGATGTTGTCCTAAATAACAAAGCTCACCGGGGAAATTATGCCATATAAATTTGCGAATCGAAAGATATCAAAGTAGAAAATAGAATGAAACCCTGCATAGCCATAATGAATCCATAAATAGTTTCTAGCTAATATTTACAGCAACCTAATAGATTGAAAACATAATGCTGCCACTTCCCTCAAATGGCTTCACTAGTCTCATCATCAGCAACCCCCTAAGAATCTACCTGATGGATTCACAGCTGATGAGGGGATATTAATCATCTTTCCAATGATCACTGTATATTTACTAAAAACAATGATAGCTGAAGGCAGGACATGGCCTTTCATTATAAAACAGAATGGAGGAATACAGAGAGGTCATCAATATGCTCTATATGGATATGACTATTTGCTAAATATGCTACAGATGCAAGGTGTTCTAGAATAGTAAAATAAAAGGGCTAAACTAAACTAAATCACCTGGATGAGGATGCAGAATCATGAGACATAATAACATAGGAAACTGGAATCAAGTGGAACGGCAATGCTTGAACAGATCCGTACTACACTCATTAGCATCAAAATTCTCATAATGACATTATAACATTTCAGATTTGTGTCAAAGGTTGGGGAATCCAATGATGCCAAGCAAGTCATAAAAGGCTCAGATCCTTTACTGTTTATAAAGTGAGAAATATAAAACCTATGAATACAGGATATGAACTAAAAAAAAAAGGGGAAATACATGAAACTGTGAAATATTAAAAGATACAGACATAAACATTGTTGACGCAATGGGATATTGTAAGGAGCAAAATACTAAATTTAAATGTAGTGCTCTAGTTAAGAGCGTCGTTTGTTGTATGATGAGCCTTGCCGACCATCACTTTACCCCCACGATATGCAGACATTTTCAACTAAAACCCTATACATATGCAGAAAAAAAGTCACCTGATATATAAAAGGCTTACACCTAAATTTTAAATAAGAAATCATGCGATAATGAGGAAATTGTCATAGATAACACCTGAAATCTTAACTGCTGCATTTGCAAGACTGAAGAACTGAAATTTTTGATAAAATAATCCTCTTAAATGACGAAGCATGGGTGTGTAACAGGATGAGTCAGATATGTATAGGAAAATCATGAATTGAAGTGAAGAAACTATTTTGAAATGTTCATGATGCTGGATCAAATCATACAAAAGCTTTAGGGAGAAAAAAAAAACAGTCATTTGGTGATATTATGATCTTCAGGCTGAATTGAGAATATCATTGAACGATATCATCGATTCTTGACACATTGGACAAACCAAAATGCAAAATACGTTAGTTGCTAAAATGGATTTACAAGAAATATAGTATGAACATGATGCTTACTTTGCATAAACACGAATGTAGAGGGTCTTTACCTTGATTCGGCAGAGGCTGGGAAGGTCGCTTCCTATGGGAACGGATCGGACTTCTAAAGGTAGAAGGGAAGATCTCCAACCACACTCTTCCTGGTTGCCTTTTGAGTGTTCTGCTGAAGGCTGAAAACCCTAGAGGAAGCAGAGGCATTCCGAGATAGGGGAAGCCGAAATCCCCAAAATCGCACCCTTCCTGGGTGTTATGCTGAAATCACTCCCTTCCTGAGTGTTATGCTGGAGGCCAAAATCGCTCCTCCCTTCCAAAGTGTTATGCTGAAGGCTGAGAATAATGGAAGAAACAGAGGTCTTCAGAGAGAGATAGAAAGCCGAAATACCAAAAAATCGCTCCCCTTCTTCTCCCCATGGGGTCCCCTTTTAAAAAAAATTCAGCTGGTTTTACACAAAAATCGGGTGTTTTGAAATCATCCAAACTGAATTTTGAAAGCATTTGAAAATCTCCAAACAAAATTTTGAAAATTTTTGAAACTCGCCAATCGTTGAGAAGGGGACGGCGTTCTTTTCTAAAGGGGAAATTTTGGGTTCAAGGCTTAGGTAAGATAAGGGTTTTCACGGTGGCTACTTTTGAGGTTGAAAAAGGTAAAAAGAAAGAGGGTGGGTAAAGCGAGTTTCCCCTCTTTTTTTTTTTTTTTTAAGGTGGTGCCACCTCAGCCGGCTTGAGAGAATTCTTTTTGAAATAAATAAAAAACAAAAAAAATTCTTTTGTTTTTGACTTTCTTTGCAGGGAATGTTAGTGAGGCGCCACCTATGTGTGGGCCCACTGATTATTAAAATGAATAATAAAATAAAAGAAAAAAAGGGTTTCATAAAGTGGCGCCACTTCAGGGTGGACACTGTTTTGAAAGTGAGAGAAACTACCTGAGGATTTGAGTGTGACACCGCTCCAAGGCAGGTCCCACGTCATTTTATTTGAAATAAAAGCACAATAAATTCTTTTTAGGATTTTTATAATTGTAGGCTAGTTTAGAAAATATGCAGTAAAAATTGGTTTGATTTCAAAGATTTAGAAGAAAGTGGTCATTCGGGGAAAAATTTAGAAAGATGCAGAGATTTTATATAGACATTCGGAGCCCTTTTGTAAAAATTTGAAATAAAGTCTTCTGAATTTAAAGTTGCATCCCCTTTTTTCCAACTGACGAAATTTTAAAAATCAAGATCAAAACTATCCAGATTGTTTTCTTAAGAAAACTTTTGTAATTCGGAGTCCTGGGGGTAAAATGGGAAGAATTGGCAATTTTGAAGACCCAGGGTTTTGAAATCAATTTTGAAAAGGGTTAAAACTCAAATCTAGATTGAGGATTTTGAAATCAAGAGTTCTGGACCTCGAAATGACATGATGTGCAGTGAAATGATGTGAAGTGTTCATGCAATGCTATGCAAAGACATGTTCCATGAAATGTCCTTCTGAATCATGAATTAGAAATTCTAGTTTCTTGTCAAGAATAGGGTTTTGAAAATTTGCAGCTTGAAGATATTTCTGAGCCTAAATAAAGAAATTTTGAGACTTGGGAATAAAAATTTTGGACTTTCTGCATAGTCTAAACTTAGAAAATGACCATTTTGCCCTTCATTGATTTCAGAGAACTGAAATGTGATGATTGATGGAGATGTCAAGGAGGTGAGTGAAAATTTGGGGTGTTTACAGATGTCCCTCTTTGCTACTAAGCCGACTTGTGGCAAAGAAAACACACCAAATTTGGGCTATATAAAAATGCCCCAGTTAGAAGGATCTGATTGGGTATAGAGATATTAGTCTGGTGAAGGTGGTAGATATGAAATGGAGAATGAGGAGGAAAGATTCGCTCTGCGAGAGTGAAGTTCAGGTTTTTGCCCTTATCCTGGATGGGACAGAAAATGAAATACCTCAACAAAGGAGGCTCAGGTTTATACCCTTATCCTGATTGGGCGGACAAAGAAATACCTCATTAAAGGAGGCTCAGGTTTGTACCCTTATCCTGATTGGGCGGAAAATGAAATACCTCATCAAAGGAGGCTCAGGTTTGTACCCTTATCCTGATTGAGCGAAAAATAAAATACCTCATCAAAGGAGGCTCAGGTTTGTACTCTTATCCTGATTGGGCGGAAAATGAAATACCTCATCAAAGGAGGCTTAGGTTTGTACCCTTATCCTGATTGGGCGGAAAATAAAATACCTCATCAAAAGAGACTCAGGTTTGTACCCTTATCCTGATTAGGCGGAAAATGAAATACCTCATCAAAGGAGGCTCAGGTTTGTACCCTTATCCTGATTGGGCGACAAATGAAATACCTCATCAAAGGAGGCTCAGGTTTGTACCCTTATCTTGATTGGGCGGAAAATGAAATATCTCATCAAAGGAGGCTCAAGTTTATACCCTTATCCTGATTGAGCAGAAAATGAAATACATCATCAAAGGAGGCTCAGGTTTGTACCTTTATCCTGATTGGGCGGAAAATGAAATACCTCATCAAAGAGGCTCAGGTTTGTACCCTTATCCTGATTGAACGGAAAATAAAATACCTCATCAAAGGAGGCTCAGGTTTGTACCCTTATCCTGATTGAACGGAAAATAAATGGAATCCTCGAAAGAAAAGACCATGATGGAACCTTCGGATTTTGCACAATAAATTCGATAGGGGTTTTACAAAAGGAAGGAAAATGGGGTCCCTAAAGCTTGAAAAGGGATTGATCTTGGGTGTCTCATTACTGAGACTAAATAGCTTTTGAAATTGCCTTTTGTGAGAAAATGATTGGTGGTTTAACCTCGAACCGAAATTGGACTGTCTATGGTGGGATAGTGGAGACACAAGGAAGTGTGCAAATCTGAGAGCTCATGCTCTCAAATTATAAAAGAAGGGAAGGAATCAAGTCCTTAAAGGGATTTAAAAATTGTGTCAGGATATATCAAAAATGGACATCAAGCTCTCACTTCACGTCAAGATAGCTAAAAAATATTGTCAAAATGTTGAGAATTCTGTTGTCGATTCAAAGTATTTGAAAATGATGTATATTGTTGCAAAGATATTCCTTCTTTTCTACCTGAAGTATTACCTCCAAACGAGATTGACTTCATAAAATCAAGATTTGGAATCCAAATTGCTTGCAATTGACCTTCTTCAAGGAAGCTATCAATTTCCTTGATATGAACAGGAAAGAGAATTTGATATTATGAAAGCACTTGATGAAAGAGTATTGATAATAGAATTTCATAAATTTAAAGAAGATTCTTGATAGACGTGGCAGTTTGATATCCTAGGAGCTTCTCTCATTATAATCTTTCTGCACTATTTTGGGCTTCAGGAGAGTTTATTACATCATCCTTTATTTTGGATAGATGTCCTGACCTTTTTCTCTCTTTCTTTTTCCTCTCTCTCTTTTTTGGAAGGGTACGTCACAAACTCCTTCAACTTGGAGATTTTTTTATCCTTCTTTGACGATATTGGCTCAAGGGTTAGAGATCTTTGGATGATAGCTGAAATTAAATATCTTTTAGGGATTATCGGGAGGTTCATCACATATGCCTTCATCTCAACAGTGCTTTGGACTTTCCCTGGAAGGATCCGTTACAAACTCCATCATCTTGGAGATGTTTCAAATCTTCTTTGGCCCCGAGGGTCTACTCGCTTAATTCACCTTCATCTTGATGACAATTGAGAGATCCCTTTTGCGGATATTTGATTGCAACTTAGGTGATTTTGAGGAGACAGGGTTTGGAAGAACTCTCTCTTTTTCTAGCACTCAGGGTATTTTCACTGCCTCATTTTACAAGAATAATCTTTAGAGATGTGCCATAACTGCGATCAATATCAATCACCTATGGCTTTGCAATAGCATCGAATCTTCTTTGTTGGCCATATCAAGGACTTTATCCTTCATCTTTTTGGTTGGCCAATAGAAAGAATTTGAATTTTGAATCTTTTTTCGCAAAAGCTTCACTCTTTTTTGGAAGTAATGCTGAAGGTAAACTGAGGTAAAGATCTGTGCAATAGAGATTTTAAAATCAACAAGTAATTGATTGACAATTTGACAAAATGTTCTTGAAATCCTTGGTGAAAGAGAGCATTTGAGGTCCGGCTCAACACATCCGTGATGAAAATTCTCCTCTCTTTTTCCCCAAAAAGAGAGACTCAGGCTTAGCCCTTACCTGAATGAGAAATGGAAATTACTCCTCTCTTCCCTGAAGAGGAGGTGTTTGCAAAACGAACTTTCGAAGAGAAATTGAGCTTTCGTCAAAGCTCCCTAATATTAGGCTTCTCTTATAGAAAGGGGGCCGATAATAGTGAGGTCGGAAAATTGGGTCATGAAGGAACGAGTCCATCACACTCTCACTAAAAAAAGGGTCTTCCATGACGAAACTGGCCTAGTAGGAAAATTGGAGGGCCACAAGAAAAGCGAGTCTTCGTCGAGCCTCT
The DNA here is from genome assembly GCF_984573655.1 of Nuphar pumila. NCBI lineage: Eukaryota > Viridiplantae > Streptophyta > Magnoliopsida > Nymphaeales > Nymphaeaceae > Nuphar > Nuphar pumila. Next base: position 47,792,215 of record NC_143261.1, read on the forward strand.
CCCTTTAAAAGGGTTCCTTGTGTGAAATTGGAAATTGTTTTGCAAACAGTTTACGAAGACGCGAGTCCCTTCAAACTCTCCCTAACAAGAGGCTAAGTGAACGAATTGGGTAGCAAGCGAAAAGAACGAGCTCCCTCAAACTCTCTCTAAAAAGGGTCTCTTGCAAGAGAAAATGATTGAAATTGGATATTGAGCCAATAGGCAAAATGAACACGACCATGATTGGCAAAGGTGACCCGCAGGTCAAAAATAATTGGGATAGAATTGGTAACCCGAAGGTTTGAAATTGGATGACCTAATGGTCGAAATTGAGAATTGTCTGACCCAAAGGTCAAAATTGTGTGACCCGGAAGTCAAAATTGGAGATTGTATGACCCGAAGGTCGAAATTGGAAAATTGGCTGACCCCAAATTGAAGAATTGAATGATCCGAAGATTTAAATTGGGAAAAGGTCAAATTTGAGAAATTGACTAACCCTGAGGATCGAAATGACTTGGATCAACATAGGAGAATAAATGGCTCCAGTCAAAGCTCGAATAAGGTAAAGAGATCACGGGTCAGAACCCGGATCAACAAAGGAGAAATAACTTGAAGGAAAACCCGAGTCGGAACTCGGATCTTCGAAGGAAAAATAATTTTGACGGAAAACCCAAGTCGGAACTCAATTTTTCAAAGGAAAAATAATTTGATGGAAAACCCGAGTCGGAACTCGGTTTTTCAAAGGAAAAATAATTTGAAAGAAAACCCGAGTCGGAACTCGGTTTTTCAAAGGAGAAATAATTTGAAAGAAAACCCGAGTCGGAACTCCGTTTTTCAAAGGAAAAATATGGACCAACTTGAAAGTTGGATTTTGAAATGTACCAGTTCGAGCACTGGTTTTTTTAAAATACGCCAGTTTGAGCACTGGGTTTTGAAATAATACCAGTTCGAGCACTGAATTTTGAAATAATACCGATTCGAGCACCAGATTCTGGTTCAATGCTAATGATTGTCTTTCAATTTTGAATAACAATTAGGAGTTGTGATGGGACTATTTGTTGAAAACCCAATACTGACCAAATTGATGTTAATGCAGTTGGATGCAAATGAATGCAAATTGATGCACATGAATGCACAAGTATGTAAAATGAGAGATTTGTTTATCCTGTCTGCATACAGAACAAAAATTTTAAAATGCCCCAGTGTAACTGGGAAAAGAAAGTTTGATCCTTTTTGAAGAAAATAGGAGGATTACAAGGGAAGAATAGATGCTTTAAGTATAAAACTTTTTCAAGTGTCGAGCATTAATGGGATCTGGTAATTCTACCCCATCGGCATTCATGAGCCGATATGAGTTGTGGGGTAATGCTTGAGATAGGCTATGGATCAAAGTACTAGATCATTGACTTTAAATCTCCTTTCGATGACAGACTTCACATATTGTCTGGCTATTCTCTGGCGATAGGATTGAGCATGCTCTGCTGCTTTTAGCCTTCTCTCGTCGATCAAGTCTAGTTGTATCAATCGCTGCTGCTGGTATTGATCGAGAGGTAATTCTAGAAGTGATGCAAATTTCAAAGCGGGCTTCTGCACATGCAGAGGTAATACTACTTATATTCCATAGACCAATTCTGATGGAGTAGCATTTGTTGGGGTGTGAATGGTGGTCCGGTAGGCCCATAATGCATCGTGGATCTTCTCATGCCAGTCACGACCTGTTTCTACAGTTCGCTCCAAGATACGAATTAAAATCTTGTTGGTAGCTTCTGCCTGACCATTCCCTTGAGGATAATAGGGAGCGGAAAAATGATGATAGATTTTAAACTTTGAGCAGAATGTCTTCATTCTTTCATTCTTGAAGTGACTGCCATTATCTGACACAATGTCATGTGGGATGCCGAAACGGCAAATGATGCTCTTGTGAATAAAAGAGACCACGTGTCGGCCTTCTACTGTGCGAAGAGTGATAGCTTCTACCCACTTGGTGAAATATTTTGTTGCGGCAAGGAAGTATTTGTGGCCATTTGAAGTAGAGGGAGTGATAGGACCTACGACATCAAAGGCCCACATAGAGAACGGCCATGGAGAAACAACAGATTGAAAATATGTTGTTGGTGCATGAATAGAAGGTGCATGTATCTGACATTGGATACATTTCTTCACAAAATGATAATAGTCTTGATGCATAGTCTTCCAATAATAACCTGCTCTGATGATTTGCTTAACAAGGGTTTGGTAGCCGACGTGGCCACCACAGATGCATTCGTGTGCTTCTCGCACGACTTCTTTGGTTTGTCTTCGTCTAAGCATCTGGAATATTCTGAACTGAATCCGCGACAATAAAGGATATTGGCCAGAATGAAATATCGAGTAGACATGCGCTGAATTGCTCACTGCTTTTTCTTTGAGAGTTCTTGTAAACACCCCAAATTTTCACCCTCATCCAGTGTTTGTCCATTTCATATGTAATTGCATATCACTGCATACATTTTTGCATATCATTTCATCGCATTGCATAACATTGCATGTCATTACATGTCATCCCATCTCATTTTCGAGATCCAGCACTCCTATTTCAAAACATTCAATCCAGATTTGAATTTTAAAGCTTTATTTCAAAATCAATTTCAAAACCTGGGTTTTTATTCAATACTCTGTCATTTTCCAACCCCAGGACTTTATATTTCGAAATATTTTCTCAAGGAAACAATCTGGATTCATTTCAAATTCAAATTTTAATCGATTTCAATTCACAGATGAGACCCATTGAGGTGGTGTCGCTTCTGAATTCCTCTATTCATCAAATTTCTCAAAATTTTGAAAGTTTCAGTCCGATCAGGACTCTGTCTCAGAGACCTGATCCGGTCAGGAGTCTGTATTGAAGTCTGTTTTACTTCCATTTTTAATCTTTTTTGTTTGTTTTTGAAATTTAGGTCATTTTACAGAGTCCAGGTAGCTCAGGACTCTATTTTAGAGTTCGGTCGAGTTAGGAATCTAACCCTGACTGTGTTTTCTGACTTATTTCATCATTTCTTGATAAAATCTTTTGAAAATTCTTTCATTTGGCTGTTAAAATTTAAAATTTCAGAGTCCTAAGAGTTCAGGACTCTAACCCGGAGTTCCAGTTCGCATGAGACCCTATTTTCAAAAATCTTGAATTTCAAATGTCGATTTTAACCCTTTTTCAAAGCCATTTTCAGTGTTTATTTCAAAATTTCCAAAACTCGATGTGGGCCTACTCAGTTGGCACCATATCCAAAGGAATTCTAATTCAGTTAGAACCCTATGCCATTTCAAAAATTCTAATTTTAAAATTGCTTTTGAAAATCCTTTTGAAAACTCCTTCAATTTCAAGTTTTAAAATCACTTTTTGAAAAACTCAAGTAGGGCCCACTCGGGGTGGCGCCATATTTGAGTAAGTCAGGGCTAGACTAGGGTTAGTTGATGTCTTGGTTAGTGTTAGAGGTTTAGAAGAGTCAAAACCATTTTGAAAAACTCATTTTTGAAAGTTAGTTTTTAAAACTAGTGTTTTTAAAGGTTTTTAAAGGTGTTTTAAAAACCCAATGTGAGAAAATGCCAAGTGGCATTACATTTGGGGATTTTTTAGGAGAATCTAGGGGTTAATTAGGTATTAAATAGGATAATTTAGACTAGGGGTAGTTAGGTAACTCCACCCCAAAATCGCCCCCCTTAGAAGAGTCCAATTTTTTTTAAAACATTTAATTTTTAACCTAAATTTTTTTTATAAATAGAAGGCTATAGGGGGTCGATTTTCCCAATTGGCTTTCCTTTGGATTCTGGGAGCTTCTCTCTCCTCTCCAGCCCTTCCTCCATTGCAGCAACCTCAAGGTAACTATTTTCTCTAATTTTTAGTTTTTATTTAATGTTTTTCATTGTTTTAAACATGATTTAGCCATTGGTGCCATCATCTTCATGGATTAAACCATGGATTCAACCTCAAGAACCATCAAGAATCAGCAAGAACGATCCAAGAAGGTGATCCAACCCTGTTTTGGGTGATTTATAGAGATTTTAATCCATTGGAATTGATTTTAATATGATTCTTTGCATTAATAACCTATAAAATATATGATTTGCCCTTTTTAATGGGTTAAATCTATGTTTTAAAGATGATATCAAATTACAGACATTGATTCCCTGTTTTTATTTTATTTTCATGGTTTATTCATGTTTGTTTTACGTTCTATAGCATAGAAATAATTTTTATTTACTGTTTTATGGTTTATTTTATTTATTTACATAAGTTAATGCATGGTTTTTTAAGTTTCTTAAATTTCTGTGTGTTCTAGGTTTAGAACAGTAAAGATGATGTTATTTCGGATTGAAGCACTCATTGTTTATTTATGATTTTTTTATATGTGATGCATGCATGAGTTATTGAGGTACTGTAGAAAAATCAGAGGTTTTGGATCTCGGAAACCTTGTCAAAAAAATCAGACATCAAATCGAGTTTTTAAAGCTTTAAAATCGTGGTTAAAATCAAGAAGGTAACTTGCTGTGATGATATTTATCTCATCTTATATCCGATTTTAGATCTGTAAAATGCTATGGATTAACATTGAGTAGATATGTCTTCTGTGAAATTTTCGGATTTTTTGATCACTGTTTAGTATTTTTCCCCTTTCAGAGAATCTTTTTTTAAATTTAAAACGCGTTAGGGTTTACCAAAACCCTAATCAGTCTTGTGTTAGTCATAAATCCCAAACCACAGATCCGATTTTAGATCTGTAAAAAGTGAGTATTTTTATTTTTCTGTTTACGGTTCACCACTAAAATTTCAAAATTTTTTGTTTAGGATTGCTATTTATTCTTGTATTTTCAATCTGGAATAGCTATTTTAATCCCTGTTAAAAGTGATATATTTTAGCTCAGATTGCCGGATGGGTTTCTCCCTAACCGGAGATGATTTTTCCAATCTGTAAATTGGGAAATCTCTGTTTTTATTTCTAGTTAGTCTCTGTAAAATTTCATAAATTTCCATGGAGATTTGACCCCTGGTTCAGGTCTTGGAGTGAGACTGGTTGATGAATTAGGTCAAAAATAGCATATTTTTAGGGTTTAATGCAATTTTCGGATTAATTTAATGTCAAAAAATTATTTTTATAATTCCAATTCGACATTAGGGTTATAACAAGTGCAGGTACCAATTTTTATGGATTTTGGAATCCATTTGATGGCTGAATTAAGCAAATTGCAAAACCGGGTTCTAGAAAGATCCAAAAACACTGCAAAAATCACAAAATTTGTGATATTATTGGATTTTCGTGCATAGGCATATATTTTTAGGGTTTAATCATGTTCATAATCATATTAGGATGCTTTAGGTTTAATTTTGTGCTCATTTGATTTCATTTAGTGCATAAAACCTAAGTTTTTATCAAAATCTATTTCTAAAAACCCTGATTTCAAAGCCATAGTCTTGCTATCGGGGGCAATTTGGTCATTTGACCTAAATTTCGAAATCCCTAACCCTAATTTCATATTTTTAATCATGTCATAGCATATTTGGTTTGAGTTTATTCCATTCAAATTTCAAAACTTGCATTTTATCAAAATATCTTTCTGAAAACCCTAATTTCAAGGCCATAGTCTTGTTATTAGGGGTATTTTGGTCATTTTGACCCCAATTTCGAACTTTCATATTTTACCTTTATTATTTCTTCATATTTTATCATTTTGATTTAAGGGAATCATGGCAAAAAGGCTTATATCTAGCAAAATCCAACAATTTCCTGATATTGTTGGATAAATCTAGAAAAGCCAACATATATTCATTAACCAAGTTTTCTAGTTTTGCAGGTACATTGAAGACTTTATTTTTCATGTATTTAAATTTCAATAGTGATGTAACTTGTAATTAAACTTTGGAATAAGAATTTACATTTTTTGCTTAGCTTAGGTTGCATTGCATATAGTTTATAATTTTAATGTGTGATGGATGATGATTCATGCATATTTTTACAAATTCACCATGGTCTACACGAATGGCACATGCACTAGCTTCTATGAAGTTTATAAACTTGGTGGAATTTGTATTTATGGCCATAGTCAGAATACGAATGATACTTAGATTTATGATCTTCACATTAGCCACATTCAGCCTACACTCTTAGGCTAATTTCAAAATGCACTGCATTTCTCAAAAATACAAAGAGTTTTTCCCAAATCCTCAAAATCATATTCATTCATTTCATGAATTTTCCAATTCCAATTCCAATTCCAATTCCAATTCAAATTCCAAGTCAAAGGAATCAAATTCTTCAAAATTTCCCAAGTCTTATAGCAAAATCGATTTTCCCAAAGACATTGAATTTCAAAGGATATTTCAAGTATTTCCCAAGTTCCAAATTCAAATTTTCTAAGTTAGAATTTCAATTTCCAAGTTTGAATTAAGAGAAACCAAGTCTCTCAGAATCGATTTTCACCAAATGTCAAGGATTTCTCAAAATCGATTTTTATTTCTCTCAGAAGTATATTTCAAATCCCATTTCACGATTTCTCATGTGATATCATTTCCAAGATTTACATTTTCTAAATATTTCAATCATTCAAAGCAAACATCATGTTTTCAAATGTGCATTTTCTGAAAATTCATAACACATGCCTGATTCTTTGTGCATTTAGAAATTAGAATATGATTTAGACAAGTTGAATAGAGTAGAGCATAAGATTGATCCTTGGTTCAATTACCCCTGTTAAAGGTGGCAGGAACGGTTGAACCTCGTACCGACAGGCGAGTCCCATTCTACGGAATTTTCCTGCATTTTAAAACGGAGGCGAGTTATTTTCAAAAACTTTTCAAAGGTCAGTTTGACTTGCAAAAGTAAAAATTTTGCGATGATAACAGTTCTACAGGAAATTCGCCGGTTTCTACGAAAGTTTTGATATTGTAATACCAAGGTTTTTCCTTTTGCTCAGCTTGGTTTACTTGTTCTGTTGGGAGAAAGGCAGGTTGGTCAAGTATGCCAATTTCAAAAGAGCGACAAGATTCTCCATTCTTGAATGCCATAATGGAGCCTAAAGTGGCTAGGCTATCAGCCACTTGATTAAAATCTCTCTTGATATGGAAGAGTTGAAATTCTTCGAACTTGCTGACAAGAGCTGAAACGATTTTCTGATAGGGAAATAGGTTTTGATCTTTTACTTGCCATTCGGCTCGGACTTGATTAACAACTAGAAGAGAGTCGCCATAGGCATACACTCTCTTGACATTGAAATCTAGTAGAATCTTTAGTTCTTGAATCAGGGCTTCATACTCAGCCATATTGTGTGTACATTGAAAATCTAACTTGAGAGAAAATGGAATCATCTCTTTCTTAGGAGTGATTAATAAGATTCCAATGCCTATTTCAGCCATAATCTTGGAACCGTCGAAAAATAAATTTCAGATTGGATATTGCTGGATGTTGCAGATTTGCTCGTCTGGGAAGTCATCTTCGGCTTTCACTTCTTCCGCCAAAGGAAAATTTGCCAATTGTTCTGTAATTGCTTGACCTTTGATTGATTGCTAGGAGACATATTCTAAGTCATACTTCATCAGTAAGACCTGCCATTTGGCGACTCGTCCACTAAGAAAGGGTTGCTCTAAGATGTACTTGAGAGGATTGAGTTTAGACAAGATTTTGACTTCAGATGCCAGCAGGTAGTGTCTTAGCTTCTGACACATCCACACCAGAGCTAGGCAGGTCTTCTCTATTTGAGAGTATTTCTTTTCATAGTCTATGAAAGTCTTACTCACATAATAAATGACGTGCTCTATCAAGCTGCCTTCTTTGTATTGTGCCAAGAATCCGCCGCATGCGACTTGATTGACTGAGATATATAACAAAAGGGGTTTTCTCAATTCTGGCAGCTTTAGAATGGGAGGATTGAGGAGATATTTCTTGATACGATCGAATAATTGCTGACATTCAGGTCCCCATTTGAACTTCACTTCTTTTCTGAGTAAATGGTTGAAAGGTTTATATCTTATTGCCAAGTTGGAAATAAATCGCCGAATTGATTACATGCGTCCCTGAAGGCTACGCAATTCCTTGAGATTTATCGGGGGTGGCATATCAATGATAGCCTTTGCTTTGGCTAGGTCAACTTCAATTCTCTTTTTGCTGACCATAAAACCCAACAGTTTGCTTGATTCGACTCCAAAAACACACTTTTGGGGGTTAAGCCTTAGCTTATAAAGAATGAGTCGTTTAAACACTTGATCAAGAGCTTCGATGTGATCATCTTTCTATTTGGATTTCACGAGGATATCATCAACATACGCATCCATGATTTTGCGCATCTGATCATGAAAAATGATGGCCATTGCGCGTTGATATGTTGCTCCTGCATTCTTGAGCCCAAATAGCATGACTGTATAACAAAAAGTGCCCCAAGGTGTAGTGAAGGAAGTTTTTGATTGATCGTGGATGGCCAACTTAATCTGATTGTAGCCAAAATATCCATCCATAAAAGAGAACATGGCGTCCTGCCATGTTATCAATTAGAAGATCAATACTTGGGAGTGGATAATCATCTTTCGGAGTTGCTTTATTGAGGTTTCTGAAGTCTATGCAAATCCTCACTTTGCCACTTTTCTTTGAAACAACGACAATATTGGCTAACCAATCTGGATAGTCAATAGTTCGAATGAACCTTGCTTTGAGCAGATCTTTGAGTCCTTCTTTGACTTGTTGTTCTATTCTGGGATCCATTTTTCTTAATTTTTGTTTAACGAGCTTAGCATCTGGCTTTAAAACGAGGCGGTGTTTGACTAATTTTGGGTCTAAACTTGACATATCTTCATATGTCCATGCGAACACTTCTTCATGTTGCATGAGAAAATTAGTGAGCTTTTCCTTTTCTTCTGGGTTTAGACTGGTTTCGATCTTGAGAATCTTGGGATCATCCTCTAAACCAATATTGACATCTTTAGTCGGATCTTGTACTAGAGTAGATGGTTCGTCTTGCTTCTCAACTAAGGAAAATTCTGGCAATTCTTGAAGAGATTGATCAAATTCTGCATAATCATCTGACTGTATTGTAATCTTGCCATCTTCTGTGCTGGTTTTGACTCGGTGAATTGCTGTCGATTTCTGGAAAGCCTTTCTATTGAGAACGAGTTTCTTGATTGCTCGAGAAGACATTCTGAAATTTTGGATAAGAAATTTGGTTAAGGTAAAATGCCCATTATAAGACAAACAATATTTAAAAATAACCATGCATAAAATGATATTAGAATTATAAAATTTAGAAGATAGAGGAAGGAAATAGATGGCATCCAGATAGACAAAGAAACTTGACATTTTATTGATTTGACTTGATCAAAAGACATTGAGACATTTATTTTGAAAGGAATAGAAAGGAAGTGCAACAACGATTTCTCAATGTGTCCCTTTAACAAAAACAGTCTTCTTTTGCTGGCTTTCACCAAAAAAACCTAGTCCTGCTCTGTGGGGACGATGTTTTTGAACCACTGGTTCAATGCGACCGTCTTCATTTTTGCCCAATCCTTTGAAGGGTTGATAACCATGCTTCAGAAGTAAATCGAATCCCTTTCTTGCTTTCATGAACTGCGGAAACAACAGATGATCTTTGAGAGTGTTGTAGTTGATCCGACCTCCAATCTTAAAGAATTTGGGACCTCTCCATTGGGTCATGGCTACAGTGTGCAGAGGTGACTCTGTTGCCTGGAGTATTTCTAGACTTTCTCCGAGATTGATTTCTTCACTTTCTCTGATGCTAGGGATGTCTGCTGTGAATGATGGTCGAGGGATCATGGGCTGCAGGAGCCTTTTTTCTGGGTCTTCTCCCAGTACAATTGTAATTATTCCACCTTTGGACCATTTTACACATTGATGAAGGGTGGAAGGTACCACATTTGCATTGTGGATCCATGTTCTTCCGAGCAGTAGATTGTAGGTGGGTGGCACATTGACCACATAAAAAAGCACGGAATACATTGAGTAATTGATAAATACTTCCAGAAATATCTTGCCTTTAGCTGTCTAACCATGGTTGTCAAATCCATATATGGTTATAGGATCTGGAGTGTATTCTTCTTTCTTGATGCCTAATGCCTCTGCTATCATTTCGGGACATATGTTGAGATTGTTGCCTCCATCAACCAGCACATGGGGTACTGTCATTTTTCTTACTCGAACGACAATGTACAGGGTATTATTATGAAAAGAATGAGGATTTGAAAGGTCCTCATCCGAGAAGGTGATCGACGCATTTGTCATAGCTAAATTCATGATCTGAGCTATGTATTCAGGTGTGGTACTGGGTTTGACTTTAATTTTTCTGAGCAAATCATCCAGTACTTGTTGGTACTTGCGAGAACTCTTGGCTAAGTCCAAAATTAAAACATTGGATAGAGCAGTCAGTGGCTTCTAAATTTCCTTGTCCGACATGGGCTTGATGAAATGATTAAGGAATTCTGGAATTCCTTTTAATTTCTTGGGGGACGATTTTGTGGATTCTTCAAACACTCTAGCTTGCCGAATGCTGCAATTATGTCCATCTTTTTAGAGGTTGGTGCTGCTTGTTGCAGTACTAATACCTGATGCTGAACTTGGAGATCTTGAGAAGAACACGGCTTGATGTGTTCTTGAGGTAGAAAGGGTTGTTCAAATATTACTGCGGTGGTGTGCGACGGAAATGACTGATTAAGAATGTCTATTTTTTCTTCTTCGTCTCCTTCCACCAGAAGATTCTTGTCAATAAGATCCTGCACAATGTTCTTAAGAACCAAAAAGTTCTCAGTGTTGTGTCCCACTGTCCTGTGGAACTTGCAAAATTGGTCTTTCCACTTCCCCATATGCACAGGGGGATCGGCCAATCTTGGCAACTTGATCATTTCTTTTGACAACATATAGTTGAGCACCTCTTTGAGTGATTGGTCGAGAGGAGTGAATTTTCGGTTGTAACTCCATCCTTTATGATTAGTCTTCTCACGCAGTTTCGGCCCTTGATCTTGTTAAGGGGGCTTGTTGTATTGAGGAGCAGACTTTCCTTTCTAATCATTTTTGTTGTTTGCGCCGTAACAGTAATCTTTCTTCTTCCCTTTGTAATGAGTTCGGATATTATTGTTGTTGTTGTTGGCAGAGTAGGTGAAGTGAGTTTTCTTCTTCTGTTCACCTTGGGGGTTATACTTGGGAAATGTGAAGCCTTCATAGACTCCATTCTCTACGCTCAGCTCGAGCCATTCTGCTCGTTCAATCAGCTCAATGAAAGTACGGGATGGTACGATGGAGATTAATCCTCTTAGAGGTTTCGAAAAGTTGTTGAGGATCAATGATAAAGCATGTCTTTCTGATATAGGATCCCTCATTTTATTGCAGGCTAATCTCCATCTATGAATAAAATCCCGTGCTTTTTCATTTTCATTTTGCCTTAGATTGCAGAGATGACTTAATGTTAGGAGCGCTTCAATATTTAACAAGAATCGTTCAACGAACAAATTCACGACTTTGTCGAACTCTTTCAGTTCTATAGGATTGATATGTTCCGCGTACCATTTGGCTGCGGCTCCTTCCAGGCTGCGGGGAAAGCATAAGAACAGTGCTCTATTATCTTTCTTGAACTTAGAGCATTCTGCAAAGAACATGGCGAGGTGGGCTTTGGGGTTGCCCAAACTGTCGAACTTGATGAACTTGCGAGGTAGATTTTCTAGATCTTCATCCTCTTCTAAACCGTCATAAAAATCCTCACTGGTAAAGACTTTCTTGCCCTTGTCGCGGGCTTGCAGATCTTTTACCACTCTAGCCATTTCTTTGAATTGCGCTTGAAAAGGATCTGTCACTGCTTGAACCTTTGGCTTGCGAGTAATTTCTGGGATGATCTCGCATTCTTCATCTGTATCGTCTGTTGATTCTTCTGAAGTGTCTTCTGGTTTAAGATGTTTCTTAGAAGACTTGGTGAACTTCTTAGTTGCATGATCTTTGAGGCTAAAGGGATTCTTCTCTGAACTCGTGCCAGCTTGCTCACTCATCATTTTCTTTATCATCATCTGGAACATGGCGTACCTCTGGGGATCTATGCCATCGTCCTCTTGTTGTTGACCTTGACTTCTGACGGATCTGGGTGAATTCATTTCTCCTTTCGAGGCTGAGGAGTAAATAATGCGCTGAGATGATGTTTTTCTTCCGGACCTTGTCTCAACCATCAAATGTTGTGGATGCTCTCTCTTCTTTCTTTCTCTTTTTCTGCAGGACTCTACAGGGCAAATACAGGATCAGATTTTGAGGATTTTATTGAGGAAGATATGGTAGACCATTAGAAGATTATCCCATTACTAGGGATTGAGTCGCCATGAAAATCCCGACAATTGTGTTGTCATTCTTTGTAGGAGAGATGATCAATTGTTATCATCGCAAAATTTTTAACTTTTTGCGAATCAAACTGACATTTGAAAAAGATTTTGAAAATAACTCGCCTCCGTTTTTAAAATGCGGGAAAATTCCGAAGAATGGGACTCGCCTGTCGGTACGAGGTTCAACCGTTCCTGCCACCTTTAACAGGGGTAATTGAACCAAGGATCAATCTTATGTTCTACTCTATTCAACTTGTCTAAACCATATTCTAATTTCTAAATGCACATAGAATCAGGCATATGCTATGAATTTTTAGAAAATGCACATTTTGAAAACATGATGTTTGCTTTGAATGATTGAAATATTTAGAAAATGTAAAGCTTGGAAAACCGTGAATTGGGATTTGAAATGTACTTCTGAGAGAAATAAAATCGATTTTGAGGAATCCTTGACATTTGGTGAAAATCGATTCTGAGAGACTTGGTTTCTCTTAACTCAAACTTGGAAATTGAAATTCTAACTTAGAAAATTTGAATTTGGAACTTGGGAAATACTTGAAATATCCTTTGAAATTCAATGTCTTTGGGAAAATCGATTTTGCTATAAGACTTAGGAGATTTTGAGAAAATGAACTTCTTTGAATTGAGATTGGAATTGGAATTGGCAAATGCATGAAATGAATGAATATGGATTTGAGGATTTGAGAAATACTTTTTGTATTTTTGAGAAATGCAGTGCATTTTGAAGTTAGCCTAAGAGTGTAGGCTGAATGTGGCTAATGTGAAGATCATAAATCTAAGTATCATTCATATTCTGACTATGGCCATAAATACAAATTCCACCAAGTTTATAAACATCATAGAAGCTAGTGCATGTGCCATTCGTGTAGACCATAGTGAGTTTGAATATGCATGAATCATCATCCATCACACATTAACATTATTTAAAGAAATAAACTATATGCAATGCAACCTAAGCTAAGCAGGAAATGTAAATTCTTATTCCAAAATTTAATTACAAGTTACATCACTATTGAAATTTAAATACATGAAAAATAAAGTCTTCAATGTACCTGCAAAACTAGAAAACTTGGTTAATGAATATATGTTGGCTTTTCTAGATTTATCCAACAATATCAGGAAATTGTTGGATTTTGCTAGATATAAGCCTTTTTGCCATGATTCCCTTAAATCAAAATGATAAAATATGAAGAAATAATAAAGGTAAAATATAAAATTTCGAAATTGGGGTCAAAATGACCAAAATACCCCTAATAACAAGACTATGGCCTTGAAATTAGGGTTTTTAGAAAGATATTTTGATAAAATGCAAGTTTTGAAATTTGAATGGAATAATCTCAAACCAAATATGCTATGACATGATTAAAAATATGAAATTAGGGCTAGGGATTTCGAAATTTAGGTCAAATGACCAAATTGCCCCCGATAGCAAGACTATGGCCTTGAAATCAGGGTTTTTAGAAAGAGATTTTGGTAAAAATTTAGGTTTTATGCACTGAATGAAATCAAATGAGCACAAAATTAAACCTAAAGCATCCTAATTTGATTATGAACATGATTAAACCCTAAAAATATATGCTTATGCACGAAAATCCAATAATATCTCAAAAACTGTGATTTTAGCAGTGTTTTTGGATCTTTCAGGAACCCGGTTTTGCAATTTGCTTAATCCAGCCATCAAATGGATTCCAAAATCCATAAAAATTGGTACCTGCACTTGTTATAACCATAATGTCGAATTGGAATTATAAAAAATATTTTTTGACATTAAATTAATCGAAAACTTGCATTAAACCCTAAAAATATGCTATTTTTGACCTAATTCACCAACCAGTCTCAATCCAAGACCTGAAACAGGGGTCAAATCTCCATGGAAATTTATTAAATTTTACAGAGACTAACTAAGAAGAAAAACAGAGATTTACTAATTTACAGATCGGAAAAATCATCTCCGGTTAGGGAGAAACCCTTCCGGCAATCTGAGCTAAAATATATCACTCTTAACAGGGATTAAAACAGCTATTTAAGATTGAAAATACAAACATAAATAGCAAACCTAAACAAAAATCTCTGAAATTTTAGTTGTGAACATTAGACAGAAAAATAACAATACTCACTTTTTACAGATCTAAAATCGGATCTGTGGTTTGGGATTTATGACTAACACAAGTCTGATTAGGGTTTTGGTAAACCCTAACGAGCTTTAAATTTAAAAACAGATTCTCTAAAAGGGGAAAAATATTAAACAGTGATAAAAAAATCCGAAAATTTCACATCATACATATCTATTTAATGTGAATCCATAGCACTTTACAGATCTAAAATCGGATATAAGATGAGAAAAATATCATCACAGCAAGTTACCTTCTTGATTTTAACCACGATTTTAAAGCTTTAAAAACCCGATTTGATGTCTGATTTTTTTGACAGGGTTCCCGAGATCCAAAACCTCTGATTTTTCTACAGTAACTCAATACCTCATGCATGCATCACATATAAAAAAATCAGAAATAAACAATGAGTGCTTCAATCCGAAATAACATCATCTTTACTATTCTAAACCTAAAACACACAGAAATTTAAGAAACTTGAAAAACCATGCATTAACTAATGTAAATAAATAAAATAAACCATAAAACAATAAATAAAACTTATTTCTATGCTATAGAACGTAAAACAAACATGAATAAACCATGAAAATAAAATAAAAACAGGGAATCAATGGCTGGAATTTGATATCACCTTTAAAACATAGATTTAACCCATTAAAAGAGGCAAATCATATATTTTATTGGTTATTAATGCAAAGAATCATATTAAAATCAATTCTAATGGATTAAAATCTCTGTAAATCACCCAAAATAGGGTTGGATCACCTTCTTGGATCGTTTTTGCTGATTCTTGATGGTTCTTGAGGTTGAATCCATGGTTTAATCCATGAAGGGGATGACACCAATGGCTAAAATTGATTTAAAACATGAAAAAGTATTAAATAAAACTAAAAAATATTAAAAATATTACCTTGGTGCTTGCAGCTGCAATGGAGGAAGGTGGAGGTTCTGGAGAGGAGAGAGAGGCCACGAAAATTTGAGAGAAAATAGCCTCCCTTTTGGCCCCTCTTAGGTCCCTTTCTATAGTTTTTCAAAAAGTCACTTAATTAGGGTTAATTAAGAGGTTTTTCATTTTTTTAGGACTCTTTCTAATAAATCCACTAAAGGCAACGATTTTTTGTGGTTTTCTAACCTAGGTGGGACTCTAATTAATCCCTAATTAGCCCCTAACTAAACCTAGAAAACCCCCAAATGTGATGCCACTTGGCATCTTTCACATTTGGGTTTTTAAAACACCTTTAAAAACATTTAAAAACACTAGTTTTAAAAACTAATTTTCAAAATGAGTTTTCAAAATGGTTTTGACTCTTCTAAACCTCTAACACTAACCAAGACATCAACTAACCCTAGTCTAGCCCTGACTTACTCAAATATGGCGCCACCCCGAGTGGGCCCTACTTGAGTTTTTCAAAAAGTGATTTTAAAACTTGAAATTAAAGGAGTTTTCAAAAGATTTTCAAAAGCAAACTTTGAAATTAAATTTTTTGAAATGATATAGGATCCTAACTGAATTAGAATTCCTCTGGATATGGTGCCAACTGAGTGGGCCCACATCGAGTTTTAGAAATTTTGAAATAAACATTGAAAATGGCATTAAAAAGGGGTTAAAATCAGTATTTGAACTTCAAGATCTTTGAAAATAGGGTCTCAAGCGAACTGGAACTCCGAGTTAGAGTCCTGAACTCTTAGGACTCTGAGATTTTATATTTTAAAAGCCAAATGAAAGAATTTTCAAAAGATTTTATCAAAAAATGATGAAATAAGTCAGAAAACACAGTCAGGGTTAGACTCCCAACTCGACTGAACTCTAAAATAGAGTCCTGAACTAACTGGACTATGTAAAATGACCTAAATTTTGAAAGCAAACGGAAAAGATTGAAAATGGAAGTAAAACCGACTTCAAAACAGACTCCTGACCGGATTAGGACTCTGAGACAGAGTCCTGATCGGACTGAAACTTTCAAAAATTTGAAAAATTTGATGAATAGAGGAATTCAGAAGCAACACCACCTCAATGGGTCTCATCTGTGAATTGAAATCGATTAAAATTTGAATTTGAAATGAATCCAGATTGTTTCCTTGAGAAAATATTTTGAAATATAAAGTCCTGGGGTTGGAAAATGACAGAGTATTGAATAAAAACCCAGGTTTTGAAATTGATTTTGAAATAAAGCTTTAAAATTCAAATCTGGATTGAATATTTTGAAATAGGAGTGCTGGATCTCGAAAATGAAATGCAATGACATGCAATGCTATGCAATGCAATGAGATGTGATGAAATGAAATGCAGAATACATGCAATGATATGCAATGATCTGTGATGATCTATGAAATGGACAAACACTGGATGAGGGTGAAAATTTGGGGTGTTTACAGATGCCCCTATTTGCTGCTAAGCCGGTTGAAATCCGAGCTTAGTGGCAAAGAAAACACACCAAATTTGGATCATAAAAATGCCCCAGTTAGATAAATCTGACTGGGTATGAAAGAATTAGTTCAAGTGATGATGATAGATATGAAATGAAGAATAAGGAGAAAATTTTACTTTGAAAAGAAATGAGATTCAGCTTTTGCCTTTAACCTGGATGGGACAGGAAATACCTCGTGTAGAAACGAAGCTCAGGTTTGACCCTTAACCTGACCGGGAAATGAAAATGGAATACCTCATCAAAGGAGGCTCAGGTTTGTACCCTTAACCTGATCGGGTTGAAAATGAAATACCTCATCAAAGGAGGCTCATGTTTATACCCTTAACCTGATTGGGTTGAAAATGAAATACCTCATCAAATGAGGCTCAGGTTTATACCCTTAACCTGATCGGGTTGAAAATGAAATACCTCATCAAATGAGGCTCAGGTTTATACCCTTAACCTGATCGGGTTGAAAATAAAATACCTCATCAAATGAGGCTCAGGTTTATACCCTTAACCTGATCGGGTTGAAAATGAAATACCTCATCAAATGAGGCTCAGGTTTATACCCTTAACCTGATCGGGTTGAAAATGAAATACCTCATCAAAGGAGGCCCAGGTTTATACCCTTAACCTGATTGGGTGGAAAATGGACGGAATCCTCGAAAGAAGAGACCGTGATGAAACCTTCGTATTTTCGCACAATGAATCCGATAGGGTTTTGCAAAAGGAAGGAAATTGGGGTCCCTAAAGTTTGAAAAGGGATTGATTTTGGGTGCCTCATTGCTGAGACTAATTAACTTTTGAAATTGCCTTTTGCTGGAATTGGTGGCTTAACCTCAAGCCGAAATTGGACTGTCTATGGTGGGACAGTGGGGACACAGGGAAGTGTGCGAATCTGAGAGCCCGTGCGCTCAGATTATACCAAAGAAGGGAAGGAATCTTGAAAACTCCCGTTATCAAGTCCTAAAAGGGATAACAACTGATGTCAGGATGTGCCAAAGATGAACCTCAAGCTCTCGCTTCACGCCAGGATAGCTAGAAAATATTGTCAAAATGTTGAAAATTATTGTCGATTCAAAATAATTGAAAGTGATGCGCATTGTTTTGAAAGTATTTCCTCTTTTCTACCTGAAGTATTACCTTCGACTAGGCTTAACTCCGTAGAATCAAGATTCAAATTCAAATTGCTTGCAATTGGCTTTCTTTCAAGGAAGCTATCAATTTACTTGATATGGACGTGAAAGAAAATATTCTTGATATTGCGAGAGCTATTGGTGAAAGAATATTGATAAAAGAATTTCACAAAATTAAAGAAAATTCTTGATAGATTTGACAGTCTGATATCCTGGGATTCTTTTCTCATGATGATCTTTCTGCACTCTTTTTTTAGCAGATTGGAGCTCTCTTGGATTTTCGGGAATTACATCATCCTTCATTTTGGAGATGTTCTGACTTTTCTCTCTTTTTTTTTTCTTGGGAAGGGTAAGTCACAAACTCTTTCATCTCAGAGATGTCCCGATCCTTCTTTTCTCTCAGGGATTATCTTGATAGTTATTGGCTCATTGGTTGAGAATCTCTTGATGATAGCAGAAATTAAATATCTTTTAGGGATTGTCGGGAGGTTCATCACACTTGCCTTCATCTCGACGGTGATCTGAACTTTCCCTGGAAGGATCCGTCACAAACTCCGTCATCTTGGAGATGATCCAAATCTTCTTTGGCCCCGGGGGTCGACTCGTCTAATTCGCCATCATCTTGACAACAGTTGAGAGATCCCTTTTGCAGATATTTAATTGCAGCTTAGGTGATTGAGGAGACATGGAGATTGAGTGGATTTTTCTGTATCACTCAGGATATTTCGATTGCTTTTATTTTCCAAGAATGATCTTAAAAAGTGTGCCATTGACTGCGATCAATATCAATCACTCATGGCTTTGCAACAACATTGAATTTTCTTTGCTGGCCATATCGCGGATTTATTCTTCATCCTTTTGGTTGGCCAATAGAAAGATTTTGAATTTTGAATCTTTTTTCACAAAAGCTTTGTCCTTTCGGAAGTAATACTAAAGGTATTCTGAGGTACAATTTTATGCAGTAAAGATTTTGAGATCGACAACTATTTTTTATGACAAATTGGCAAAATATTCCTGAAATCCTTGGTGAAAGAAATCACTTGAGATCTAAATGACACATCCGTGGCTAGATTCTCCTCTCCTTTCCCCAAAGGAGAGACTCAGAAATTGGAAATAGGATATTGGATGACCTGGAGATCAAAATTGTGATTTGGTCTACTGGAAGCGACATGGGTTCTGTAGGGATTCATCCTAAGAATGACATTGGTTCAATTGAGAATGACATTGGTTCACTGGGAACAACATGAGTTCGATAGGTATTCAGCCTAAGAGCGACATTGGTTCAATTGAGAACGACATTGGTTCACTGGGAACGACATGGGTTCTGTAGGGATTCAGCCTAAGAACGACATTGGTTCAATTGAGAACGGCATTGGTTCACTGGGAATGACATGGGTTCAATAGGTATTCAGCCTAAGAACGACATTGGTTCAATTGAGAACGACATTGGTTCATTGGGAACGACATTGGTTCACTGGGAACGACATGGGTTCTGTAGGGATTCAGCCTAAGAACGACATTGGTTCAATTGAGAACGACATTGGTTCACTGGGAACGACATGGGTTCTGTAGGAATTCAGACTAAGAACGACATTGGTTCAATTGAGAATGACATTGGTTCACTGGGAACAACATGGGTTCAATAGGATTCAGCCTAAGAACAACATTGGTTCAATTGAGAACGACATTGGTTCACTGGGAACGACATGGGTTCTGTAGGAATTCAGCCTAAGAACGACATTGGTTCAATTGAGAACGACATTGGTTCACTGGGAACATGGGTTCTGTAGGGATTCAGCCTAAGAACGACATTGGTTCAATTGAGAACAGCATTGGTTCACTGGGAATGACATGGGTTCAATAGGTATTCAGCCTAAGAACGACATTGGTTCAATTGAGAACGACATTGGTTCACTGGGAACGACATGAGTTCGATAGGTATTCAGCCTAAGAACGACATTGGTTCAATTGAGAACGACATTGGTTCACTGGGAACAACATGGGTTCTGTAGGAATTCAGCCTAAGAACGACATTGGTTCAATTGAGAACGACATTGGTTCACTGGGAACGACATGGGTTCTGTAGGAATTCAGCCTAAAAACGACATTGGTTCAATTGAGAATGACATTGGTTCACTGGGAACGACATGGGTTCTGTAGGAATTCAGCCTAAGAACGACATTGGTTCACTGGGAACGACATTGGTTCACTGGGAACGACATGGGTTCAATAGGGATTCAGCCTAAGAACGACATTGGTTCAATTGAGAACGACATTGGTTCACTGGGAACGACATGGGTTCTGTAGGAATTCAGCCTAAGAACGACATTGGTTCAATTGAGAACGACATTGGTTCACTGGGAACATGGGTTCTGTAGGGATTCAGCCTAAGAACGACATTGGTTCAATTGAGAACAGCATTGGTTCACTGGGAACGACATGGGTTCAATAGGTATTCAGCCTAAGAACGACATTGGTTCAATTGAGAACGACATTGGTTCACTGGGAACGACATGAGTTCGATAGGTATTCAGCCTAAGAACGACATTGGTTCAATTGAGAACGACATTGGTTCACTGGGAACAACATGGGTTCTGTAGGAATTCAGCCTAAGAACGACATTGGTTCAATTGAGAACGACATTGGTTCACTGGGAACGACATGGGTTCTGTAGGAATTCAGCCTAAAAACGACATTGGTTCAATTGAGAATGACATTGGTTCACTGGGAACGACATGGGTTCTGTAGGAATTCAGCCTAAGAACGACATTGGTTCACTGGGAACGACATTGGTTCACTGGGAACGACATGGGTTCAATAGGGATTCAGCCTAAGAACGACATTGGTTCAATTGAGAACGACATTGGTTCACTGGGAACGACATGGGTTCAATAGGGATTCAGCCTAAGAACGTGGATCAGGAGGATTTCAACCTACAAATCATATATCTAAAAAATATCAATCCAAAAGGAGTTCGACCTAAGGACTGTAAAGAATATTGGATCAGGAGGACTTCAACCTACAGATCGAAATTTTTGAGAACGAGATTGGTTCGAAAGGGGTTCAACCTATGAGCCGTATTGGTTTGACAGGCGTTCAACCTACAAATCACATTGACTCTGCAGGGGTTCGACCTACGAACTATCAATTCCATAGGGATTTAACCTAAGGATCACAATTTAAGAAGGAAGGGTTCAACTTATGAGTTTTGAATTTGGAAAATAAAAATTCTTGGTTCATGATTTGAATGGACCATCATAGTTAGCTTTTCAAAGCCTGTTTTCAGGATTAACCCCTTCTCCTGAGCGAGGAAGCTTGATGCAAATCCAGATGAATGCGAATGAATGCCTGCAAATGCAAATGAATGCAAATGTATGTAAAATTATATAAATGGGTGCACATGCGTGCAAAATGAGAGATTTGTTTGATCCTGCCTGCATACAGGATGTTTTGAAGACAATTTCCAAAGTAATGCCTCAGTGTAATGGGGGAATAAGAAAGGATAAGTAATTGATATTTGATGAGAATTCTCTGAGGATAACGAGGTAAAACTAACAATGAGCTTCTTGGTTGATCAGAGAGGCACTTTGAAAAAGGTTACCCCTTATAAGAAGACATTTAAACATTTGCAAATGAAGAATATAAAAGATGACGCCAGGCCATAAGGAAGATTGACAAATTTATTAATGCATTGAAGAAGGAAATAACAAATTGATAGAAGAACTGAGACTACATTGTTGCTTCAAAATGACAAAATGATTAAAGTGACATAGTCTCGACATTGTCAATTTTTAGAAAACTTGCTCAGGATGGTCGACTGGTATTTTCCTCATCTTCAATAAGGATATTCTTGTCGATGCAATCTTGAATGATATTTTTCAGGACGAAACAATTCTCAGTGTCATGCCCTACTGCCCGATGAAATTTGCAAAATCTTTCTTTGAATCCACCCATGATTGTTGCGGGATCAGCTGCTTTAGGTAAACGGATCATATCTTTTGCAAGCATGTATTCCAGAACACTCTCTAGTGTTTGGTCCAGAGGGGTGAACTTTCGATCCGTACTCCAATCCTTGCGCTTTGGCTTTTCTTGATCTTTCTCTTTATGCTGAGGACTAGATTGAAGAGGCCTATCATTGTTGGAGAACTTTCCTTTTTGGCCCTTGGATCCCTCTGAATAGTGATCATGATTTTTCTTGTTGCTTTTGCTATCATTGGCAGAAAGAGTGAAGTGAGCCTTCTTCTTCTGCTCACTCTGATTGTTACCTTGTGTAAAGATGAAGCCTTCATAAACTCCATTTTCCATGCTTAGCTCGAGCCACTCGGCTCGTTCTGTCAGTTCGATGAAGGTTTTTGACGGTGTCGTGGAAATGAGACCTTTCAAGGGTTGTAAAAAATTATTCAAGATTAGTGACAATGCATGCCCTTCTGATATCGGGTCTCTCATCTTATTGCAAGCTGACCTCCATCGGTGGATAAAATCTCGGGCCTTCTCGCTTTCTTTCTTCTTGAGGCCGCAAAGATGACTGAGAGTCGGGAGTGCTTCAGCATTGAATAGAAAGCGCTCAATAAATAAATTGACCACTTTATCGAACTCTTTCAGCTCTATCGGGTTGATATGCTCTGAATACCACTTTGCCGCAATACCCTCCAAGCTGCGAGGGAAGCAGAGAAATAAGGCACGATTGTTCCTCTTGAACCTGGAACATTCTGCGAAGAATAGGGCGAGATGTGCTTTTGGGTCACCCGAACCATCAAACTTGATAAATTTCTTGGGGAAATTATCAAGATCATCATCCCCATCCAGTCCATCATAGAAGTCTTCACTTGTAAAGACCCTTTTGCCCTTGTCACGAGTTTGAAGATCCTTAACTATTTTCATCACATCTTTGAGTTGTGACTGCGTAGGGTCGTCAACAGACTGATTCTTGGATTTGTAGGCCGACCCCTGCCCCTGAGTCGACCTTTTGAATTCTTGCTTGTTTTCATACTCTTTGTCAGTATCATCTGCTGATTCTGACTCATCAGACATCTCCTCATGACGATTCTGCCTTTTACTGATCTTCACATTCTTGACGGCATGACCCTTATCTTTCTGTTTAGTCTGAGTCTGTTCAGCACTGGCTTCAGCTTGTTCTGCCAGCATCTTGGTCATCATCTTTTTGAACATGACATACATTTGGGGATCAATGCCATCATCCGCCTGCTGACCCTGACTTTGGATTGATCGAGGTGAGTCCATCTCTTCTTCTGAAGCTACTGAGTACGCGACGCCTTCAACTGATGCGGCTTTCTTTCTGGATCTTGTATCAACCATCGGGTATCGCAAATGTTCTCTTGAATATTACTGATGCTCTCTGCAGGGCAGAACTGATGGTTAGGTTTCTGAAGGAAATTTGGTTTGGAGGAAAATATTTGTTGAGAATTTTGGTAGACAATTGAAATAATATCCCATTACTAGGGATTGAGTCGTCGCTGGGATTACGACAATTGCGTTGCTATTCTTTGCAAGATAAACAACTAAAAATATGCCTTGTTACCTAGGCGAGGTCGTCAAACCAAAGTGAAATGTAAAAGAATTTTATTGAGGGGAAAAACATGATTTTATCAATAATACACTTGACAAAGGGGAGGGGGACGAACAATTTTCCACCACTCTACAAAATCAGAAGACACACGAGGACCAGGAAAAATAGTAAGACTGACAAAGGAATCCCAGCCATGTCGGGCAGAATGGTATGCTCCGGACCACTAATCTGATGCGAGATCGAATTCTGGCAGAACCCCCGCTAGTGGACGAATCTCTACGCGCTTCTGCCTCTGAGAGAACTGCCTGACACACCGCTCGGGATGATAGTATGCGCAGAAGAACGGGCCAAGTAGTCTGAATCGCTTGCCATAAGTATAAGTGTATCTGGGAGGTGATTCCTGACGATCAAGGTAGTCCCATACGACTTCTTCCTCCTGAAGGTTGTCGATCAAGAACCGGTATTGCGCAACTGGAAGAAGCTTCTCTCCATTGTATCTGAATGAACTGGCTCGGACTGGCACATGCCGGAGGAACCAAGATTGCAAGGCATAGGTGCACCCTTCAACTAGAATCGATTCTTCGAGTGCGAAATGAGTCAACCCTCGGTATAGAAAAGCGAGTGCGGCCATGGCTATCGAGAGGCGGCTGGTCTGTCGACTTCCCCATCTCCTCATAAGCTGAACTATTCTGATATCCATGTAATTCCGTCCATCGGGAAAGAAAGCTAATCCCACCGTGCACAGAACCATCGCGTGCTGAATTCTCTCTCGAGCTGTCCTGGACAACGAATTGACTTCCTCAAATGTCCCATGCTGTCTGTAGATTTCGAGCAGATCCACATATTCATTTCCATCTTCTTCAATCAGAGGCCAAGACTTGCGTCCTGTCATGCGGGCTAAGGCATCCTTAGGGTCCAGACCCTTAACATTAATCAGAAACTGTTTCTCCAATGGATCTCCAGGCTGACCGGCTGGCTTGGGCAATCCCATAATCTCTGAAAATTCATCCATCAGTACTGTCATCTCGCCCCACGGGAACCAGAAGGTAGAAGTGCTCGGATTCCACCGCTCTGCTAGTGCATGAATCAAGTTGTCGTTGACTGTCTGCTTTCCCACTGCGGATGCCAGTTCCAATCCACACTCGTCCAGATGGTCCGGAAACATACGAGAGAAGTTCTTGAACCATGAATAGTACCACCGGGGAAAGAAGGATCCGGTGCTGAGGACTCGATGTTCGGGAAGACTTTGTCGCACCTCGTAGGAGATGTGACCCTCAGGGAAGACTGAATCAAGCTGACTGGATGCCATCGGACTGGAAGACATGGAAATTGGAATAAGACTTGAGAAAATACAGGAAATTTGAGAAAAATGCAGGCAGGATAAAAATAAAGCAGGAAATTCGAGATCCAGAAGAAAGGAAAGATGAGAAATCACCTGGAGTTTTGAAGGAAATTAAGGGAAATTTGGAAAATCGTCCAGGGTTTGATGAAATATGGAAAATAAAGTATTTTGGAAAATCGTCCGAGGTTTAAAACATGGACAGTACATGGACATGGACTGGGGAATTGAAAAATCGTCCAGTATTTTTAGAAAATATGACTATAACATATTCAATCACATTCTGCACAAACAAGTATGCACATACAACATTCCCTAAAAGCTTACTCTAGATGCACAAATTTTGAAATAGCTGTAGGACCTTAATCCTAACTCTAAGGTTCAGATCAACTGTATCCAATCCAGTTATGCCTATATACTCAAGCCAAGGCTCGATGTACGTGGCATAAAATCAATTTCTCCGGTTCTAGGTTCAAGTTTTCCAACATCCTTGAGCACCTGCCGATATATGTTGGACTATGGCCCTTGGTACGTGGCAGGGGGGTTTCCACCCAAATAGGTGGCCCAGTTGTGAGGCTCTGTCCCGAACTATGGTTCTGGAAGAGAGCCCAGCAACGTGAAGACCGGGAAAATATAGGTGGGATGGTTTTTTGAAAAACATGAGCACATGCAATCAAACAGAAGGCTCTAAGTCCTAAAGAGATAGATTTTTGAAATATTTGAAGAAGCAAGCATTGTTTTCACACAATTCCTAAATTGAGGAGTGTTATATTAGACCTAAGTCTATGTGAGCATGAATAATTCTCCTCAATATGGTCCTACCAAACCATACCTAGTCTATATGCATTCCATGTCAGCTGGGTTCAAGTCTAGGCTCCTAGGTTCACATGATATCATAAAGCAAAGCTGACATTCCATGGAAATCGATTTTGACAATTTGAACTAAGTAGAGCATTAGATTGATCAGGCGAAGACAGGTCCCATAATGGTCTCCAAACCTGTTATCATCGCAAAATTTTTAACTTTTTGCGAATCAAACTGACATTTGAAAAAGATTTTGAAAATAACTCGCCTCCGTTTTTAAAATGCGGGAAAATTTCGAAGAATGGGACTCGCCTGTCGGTACGAGGTTCAACCATTTCTGCCACCTTTAACAGGGGTAATTGAACCAAGGATCAATCTTATGTTCTACTCTATTCAACTTGTCTAAACCATATTCTAATTTCTAAATGCACAGAGAATCAGGCATGTGCTATGAATTTTTAGAAAATGCACATTTTGAAAACATGATGTTTGCTTTGAATGATTGAAATATTTAGAAAATGTAAAGCTTGGAAAACCGTGAATTGGGATTTGAAATGTACTTCTGAGAGAAATAAAATCGATTTTGAGGAATCCTTGACATTTGGTGAAAATTGATTATGAGAGACTTGGTTTCTCTTAATTCAAACTTGGAAATTGAAATTCTAACTTAGAAAATTTGAATTTGGAACTTGGGAAATACTTGAAATATCCTTTGAAATTCAATGTCTTTAGGAAAATCGATTTTGCTATAAGACTTAGGAGATTTTGAGAAAATGAACTTCTTTGAATTGAGATTGGAATTGGCAAATGCATGAAATGAATGAATATGGATTTGAGGATTTGAGAAATACTTTTTGTATTTTTGAGAAATGCAGTGCATTTTGAAGTTAGCCTAAGAGTGTAGGCTGAATGTGGCTAATGTGAAGATCATAAATCTAAGTATCATTCATATTCTGACTATGACCATAAATACAAATTCCACCAAGTTTATAAACTTCATAGAAGCTAGTGCATGTGCCATTCGTGTAGACCATAGTGAGTTTGAATATGCATGAATCATCATCCATCACACATTAACATTATTTAAAGAAATAAACTATATGCAATGCAACCTAAGCTAAGCAGGAAATGTAAATTCTTATTCCAAAATTTAATTACAAGTTACATCACTATTGAAATTTAAATACATGAAAAATAAAGTCTTCAATGTACCTGCAAAACTAGAAAACTTGGTTAATGAATATATGTTGGCTTTTCTAGATTTATCCAACAATATCAGGAAATTGTTGAATTTTGCTAGATATAAGCCTTTTTGCCATGATTCCCTTAAATCAAAATGATAAAATATGAAGAAATAATAAAGGTAAAATATGAAATTTCGAAATTGGGGTCAAAATGACCAAAATACCCCTAATAACAAGACTATGGCCTTGAAATTAGGGTTTTTAGAAAGATATTTTGATAAAATGCAAGTTTTGAAATTTGAATGGAATAAACTCAAACCAAATATGCTATGACATGATTAAAAATATGAAATTAGGGCTAGGGATTTCGAAATTTAGGTCAAATGACCAAATTGCCCCCGATAGCAAGACTATGGCCTTGAAATCAGGGTTTTTAGAAAGAGATTTTGGTAAAAATTTAGGTTTTATGCACTGAATGAAATCAAATGAGCACAAAATTAAACCTAAAGCATCCTAATTTGATTATTAACATGATTAAACCCTAAAAATATATGCTTATGCACGAAAATCCAATAATATCTCAAAAACTGTGATTTTAGCAGTGTTTTTGGATCTTTCAGGAACCCGGTTTTGCAATTTGCTTAATCCAGCCATCAAATGGATTCCAAAATCCATAAAAATTGGTACCTGCACTTGTTATAACCCTAATGTCGAATTGGAATTATAAAAAATATTTTTTGACATTAAATTAATCCGAAAATTGCATTAAACCCTAAAAATATGCTATTTTTGACCTAATTCACGAACCAGTCTCAATCCAAGACCTGAACCAGGGGTCAAATCTCCATGGAAATTTATGAAATTTTACAAAGACTAACTAAGAATAAAAACAGAGATTTAACAATTTACAGATCGGAAAAATCATCTCCGGTTAGGGAGAAACCCTTCCGGCAATCTGAGCTAAAATATATCACTCTTAACAGGGATTAAAACAGCTATTTCAGATTGAAAATACAAACATAAATAGAAAACCTAAACAAAAATCTCTGAAATTTTATTTGTGAATATTAGACAGAAAAATAACAATACTCACTTTTTACAGATCTAAAATCGGATCTGTGGTTTGGGATTTATGACTAACACAAGTCTGATTAGGGTTTTGGTAAACCCTAACGAGCTTTAAATTTAAAAACAGATTCTCTAAAAGGGGAAAAATATTAAACAGTGATAAAAAAATCCGAAAATTTCACATCATACAGATCTATTTAATGTTAATCCATAGCACTTTACAGATCTAAAATCGGATATAAGATGAGAAAAATATCATCACAGCAAGTTACCTTCTTGATTTTAACCACGATTTTAAAGCTTTAAAAACCCGATTTGATGTCTGATTTTTTTGACAGGGTTCCCGAGATCCAAAACCTCTGATTTTTCTACAGTAACTCAATACCTTATGCATGAATCACATATAAAAAAATCAGAAATAAACAATGAGTGCTTCAATCCGAAATAACATCATCTTTACTATTCTAAACATAAAACACACAGAAATTTAAGAAACTTGAAAAACCATGCATTAACTAATGTAAATAAATAAAATAAACCATAAAACAATAAATAAAACTTATTTCTATGCTATAGAACGTAAAACAAACATGAATAAACCATGAAAATAAAATAAAAACAGGGAATCAATGGCTGGAATTTGATATCACCTTTAAAACATAGATTTAACCCATTAAAAAAGGCAAATCATATATTTTATTGGTTATTAATGCAAAGAATCATATTAAAATCAATTCTAATGGATTAAAATCTCTGTAAATCACCCAAAATAGGGTTGGATCACCTTCTTGGATCGTTCTTGCTGATTCTTGATGGTTCTTGAGGTTGAATCCATGGTTTAATCCATGAAGGGGATGACACCAATGGCTAAAATTGATTTAAAACATGAAAAAGTATTAAATAAAACTAAAAAATATTAAAAATATTACCTTGGTGCTTGCAGCTGCAATGGAGGAAGGTGGAGGTTCTGGAGAGGAGAGAGAGGCCACGAAAATTTGAGAGAAAATAGCCCCCCTTTTGGCCCCTCTTAGGTCCCTTTTTATAGTTTTTCAAAAAGTCACTTAATTAGGGTTAATTAAGAGGTTTTTCATTTTTTTAGGACTCTTTCTAATAAATCCACTAAAGGCAACGATTTTTTGTGGTTTTCTAACCTAGGTGGGACTCTAATTAATCCCTAATTAGCCCCTAACTAAACCTAGAAAACCCCCAAATGTGATGCCACTTGGCATCTTTCACATTTGGGTTTTTAAAACACCTTTAAAAACATTTAAAAACACTAGTTTTAAAAACTAGTTTTCAAAATGGTTTTGACTCTTCTAAACCTCTAACACTAACCAAGACATCAACTAACCCTAGTCTAGCCCTGACTTACTCAAATATGGCGCCACCCCGAGTGGGCCCTACTTGAGTTTTTCAAAAAGTGATTTTAAAACTTGAAATTAAAGGAGTTTTCAAAAGATTTTCAAAAGCAAACTTTGAAATTAAATTTTTTGAAATGATATAGGATCCTAACTGAATTAGAATTCCTCTGGATATGGTGCCAACTGAGTGGGCCCACATCGAGTTTTAGAAATTTTGAAATAAACACTGAAAATGGCTTTAAAAAGGGGTTAAAATCAGTATTTGAACTTCAAGATCTTTGAAAATAGGGTCTCAAGCGAACTGGAACTCCGAGTTAGAGTCCTGAACTCTTAAGACTCTGAGATTTTAGATTTTAAAAGCCAAATGAAAGAATTTTCAAAAGATTTTATCAAAAAATGATGAAATAAGTCAGAAAACACAGTCAGGGTTAGACTCCCAACTCGACCGAACTCTAAAATAGAGTCCTGAACTAACTGGACTATGTAAAATGACCTAAATTTTGAAAGCAAACGGAAAAGATTGAAAATGGAAGTAAAACCGACTTCAAAACAGACTCCTGACCGGATTAGGACTCTGAGACAGAGTCCTGATCGGACTGAAACTTTCAAAAATTTGAAAAATTTGATGAATAGAGGAATTCAGAAGCAACACCACCTCAATGGGTCTCATCTGTGAATTGAAATCGATTAAAATTTGAATTTGAAATGAATCCAGATTGTTTTCTTGAGAAAATATTTCGAAATATAAAGTCCTGGGGTTGGAAAATGACAGAGTATTGAATAAAAACCCAGGTTTTGAAATTGATTTTGAAATTGATTTTGAAATAAGGCTTTAAAATTCAAATCTGGATTGAATATTTTGAAATAGGAGTGTTGGATCTCGAAAATGAAATGCAATGACATGCAATGCTATGCAATGCAATGAGATGTGATGAAATGAAATGCAGAATACATGCAATGATATGCAATGATCTGTGATGATCTATGAAATGGACAAACACTGGATGAGGGTGAAAATTTGGGGTGTTTACATCAACGAAAAATGTGCCTTGTTACCAAGGCGGGGTCGTCAACCACGAGGAAAATGCCATTTTTTAAAGGAAAGAGATATCTCTTGGAAAAATAATTCGCAAACGGATTTAGAATAAGGAGATGGCAAGAGGGAAGGTGGATAAACAATTTCCCTTGCAATAATCAAGATATGTGCAAGGAAAATATGGTGAAGCATCAAATAGATAAAAGGATTGAGAATCCAAGAAACAATGAGAGAAAAACATATGATTTTAGAAAATTGCAGGCAGGATAAAAATGGAGCTGGAAATTCAAGATCCAGTAGAACGAGAGGATGAAAAATCACTTGGAGTTTTGAAAGAAATTGGATATTTGGGAAAATCATCCAGGGTTTGAGAAAATAAAAGGAAAAGATGAGAATATGGATATTTGGAAAAATATTTTGGAGAAAATAGGAGAGGAATAAAAGGTAAAATACAAACTGTCACATCCCGCACAAACATTTATGCACATACAACACTCCCTAAAAGGCTGACTCTAAGATGCATCATTTTAAAAACAGTGGTAGGACCCTAATCCTAACTCTAAGTTCAGATCATCTTTGTCCAATCTAGTTATGCCGATATACTCGAGTTGAGACTCGAAGTACGTGGCATAGAATTTCAGCTCCGGTTCTAAGGTAAGGTTTTCCAACATCCTTGAGCGCCTACCAATATACTTCGGATTGTGACCCTTAGTACGTGGTAGGGGGGTGTCAACCCAAATAAGTGGCCCAGTTGTGAGGCTCTGTCCCGAACTAGGGTTCTGGAAAAAAGCCCAGCAACGTGAAGACCGGGTAAAGATAGGTAGAGGGGTTTGAAAAAATGATCACATGCAAGAAATAGAGGGCTCTAAGTCCTGGAGAGATAGATCTTGAAAATCTTTGAAGAAGCATACATTGTTTGCATTCAGATCCTAAATTGAGGAGAGTTGTGTTTAGACCTAAGTCTATGTGAGCATGAAAATATCTCCTCAATATAGTCCTACCAAACCATGCGTAGTCTATATGCAGTCAATGTCAGCTAGGTCAGAATCTTGAAAGAGCAGTAGGATCGAGACAACGAGCACTAGAGGGGGGTGAATAGTGCTTTTAAAAATTGTCTGCGGAATATAAACGGATTTTGCAATTTGAAAAGCAAACACACAAAGGAACACAAGAATTTATCCTGGTTCGGTCTTTTCCGACCTACATCCAGTCCCCAAGCAAAACCCGCTTGAGATTTCCACTATCAACCTTGTGTAACTACAAGATCATACAAACCAAATCTTGTCTCACTTTTAGTAACACACCTACTGAAAGCAAACAACTCCTTTAAACCAAGGAGTCCTTCCTTTTACAGAAAAATAAGTAACAACTTACAAAACAACCTATGAGCCCTTCTTTTGAATACAAATGAGATGCAATTAGCTTTTGAAATTGTAGAAATACTCTACTCACGAATTCACTATCTCTCAAAGGAATTTGAGTGAAAAGCTGAAGTAAAAAATATCACGTGAGTGAGAAAATGAATATGAGTGAAAAGCAAAGAGTAATTGATTCAAATTGATTGAATTGAAGTTATTTTGACTGTAAAATGCACTCATATTTATAGTTGAAAGTTTTCATACGTTGAGGGTATGAAAGGGTGTCAAAACAGTCCATTTTGAACGATCAAAATGTTTGAAAAATGAAAAGACGCCTTTTTGAAGTTTCAGGAAAAACGGCAAAATTAGTCGACTAGAACAATAGTTAGTCGACTAATAGTTAGTTATTAGTAGACTGACAGTTATCATCGGTCGACTGATCTGTTTATTGAGCCATTTGAAAATCTGAACTTTTGAAACTTAGTCGACTAGAGATAAAATTAGTCGACTGATAATATCATCAGTAGACTGAAAAACCTTTCAGTCGACTGTTGCTAAAATCTTTTGAAAAACATACATTCTGTTTGGTCGACTAATAAAATCATTAGTCGACTGCTGCTAAATTTCCAGAAAACACATGTTCTGTCCAGTCGACTGATAAAGTCATTAGTCGACTGTTGCTAAATTTTTCAGAAAACAAACATTCTGTCCAGTCGACTGATAAAACCTTCGGTCAACTAATTTAACAAAAATGACTTTTTAGAAAATATGACGCGAAAGGATTAGTCGACTTGTGAGTCTATTGGTCGATTAATAAACACGAAAATTTAAGAAAAGAGTTTTCTAAAAAGATTTTCATGAGGGGTTCTTTTAGAAAACTTTTTCTAAAGACTTTTTAGGTGAAATGCAATTGAAATATGCACTCTAAGTAAGGCTCTTACAAGAATCTAAGACTTTTAATGAATTTAACATTTGCACACTAGTCTTCAAAGATTCTTCATCGAATTCTTCAATGTCTTCATTGCCTTAGCTGAAATACAGTTGATTTACTTGTTCATCATCAAAACCTTGTATTGGAAGTATCATGTACGACTTCAGTGTCGTAACAATCTCCCCCTTTTTTATGATGACAAACTTAATCAAAGATGAAGCAATTAGATGCATAGATGGAGATTTTTACTCCCCCTATCAATATGCTGCAGAACATTAAAAGTTAGCACATTTAAAGCACATATGTCACATATTGATTGGTTTGCATTTTCATTCATCATGCAAGATCTCCTGCAATTTCAATTTTTATCTTTTTCTCCCCCTTTGTCAGAATAAAAAATACATAATCAAAAGAGTAAGGGTAGAAATAGCATAAGCAAAATGGAGATACAAGTTTAAAATATTACAACCCATAAAGTATCAAAGTTTAGTAAAGACAGAACATAAAGATCAGAAAAGTGAGTTGAGCAAGTCCTTGATTGCAATAACATCTTTCTGAATCGAAGAAAGTTGTTGAGTCACATCTTCACGAAAAGTGCGTTGATGCAACTCCAAAGCTTCCAGTCGCTGCAAAACTTCATCATTGTCTTGACTTGTAGAAAATTTCTTTCTTTTTGCTTGAGATAAAGGTGTCGCAGAAGATGGTGAGGGTTCAGAAATTGATGGTTGTAAACACTCCAAATTTTCACCCTCATCCAGTGTTTATATATTTCATGTGTCATTGCATGTCATTACATGCATTCGGCATACTATTTCATTGCATTGCATGGCATTGCATATCATTACATCTCATTTTCGAGATCCAGCACTCCTGTTTTTAAAATATTTAATCCAGATTCGGGTTTTAAAACTTTTCTTTCAAAATCAATTTTTAAAAAACCTGGGTTTTTAATCAGCATTTTGTCATTTGCCAACCCCCAGGACCTTATATTTTGAAATGTTTTCTAAAAAAAAAAAACAATCTGGATTTGTTTTTAAACTCAATTTTCAACCGATTTCAATTATCAGAAGAGACCCATTTAGATGGTGCCGCTTCTGGATTCCTTTACTTATCAAAAATCTCTAAAAAATTCAGAGTCCTAGTTGGATCAGGACTCTTTTTTTAGAAACCAGTCAGATCAGAACTCTACTTTTCACTACCTTTTTACCTGTTTTCGGAGAAAACCTTTCAAAATCTTCTGTTTTGGCCAAAATTTCAGTCTTAGTTGGATTAGGACTCTTCTTCAAGAGTCCAGTCTAATTAGGACTCTTCTTTAGAGTTTTAATCGGATTAGGACTCTAAACTTTTACAGCTATTTTATCCATTTTCAATCAAATCTTTCAAAATGAGTCAGAAACTCAGAGTTTTAGTCAAAACAGGACTCTGTTTAGAGAGTCCTAGTTGGATCAAGACTCTGATCCTGATTTCAATTTTGAGAGAATCTTTCAAAAATCTTTCCATCTATCAAAACTATTATACTTTTATCAAAGAATTTCAAAATTCTCAGGTTTTATCCCAGAGTTCTGATCAAATCAGGACTCTACCCCAAAGTCCTGATCGAATCAGGACTCTATCCAAAATTGATTTTCTCACTTCATTTTCACTGATTTTCAAAAGCTTTGCCCAAATTTCATCATTTACTTATCAGAAAACCAAAATTCTTAGAGTTCTGATCGAATTAGGGCTCTTTCTCAGAGTCCTAATCAGATCAGGACTCTGAACCAAAACTTCAATCTCATCCTGTTTTTAACTATTTTTCAAAATTCGCACATTTGTTTTCTCAGAAAATCCAAAAATCTGAGAGTCCTAGTTCGATTAGGACACTATCCTCAGAGTCTCAGTTGAATCAGAACTCTGTTTTATTTCAATATTTGTTATTGTTTACATTGTTTTTACAAGTTCTTTCATTTGTTTTTCAGAAAAATACCAAAAAAATCTAGAGTTTCAGTCCGATCAGGACTCTGTCCCAGAGTCCTAATCCAGTCAGAAGTCTGTTCTAGAGTCTGTTTTTACTTCTATTTTTATTTGTTTTCAAAATTTAGGTCCTTTTGTAGAGTCTAGTTAATCCAGGACTCTATTTCAGAGTCCTGATTGAGTTAGGAGTCTAACCCGGACAATATTTTTTGACTTATTTCACCATTTTCGATAAAATCTTTTCAAAAACTCCTTCATTTGGCTTTTAAAACCCAAAATCTCAGAGTCCTAAAAATCTAGGACTCTAACCCGGAGTTCCAGTTCGCCTGAGACTCTATTTTCAAAGATTTTGAATTTTAATTATTAATTTTAACCTCTTTTCAAAGTTATTTTCAGTGTTTATTTCAAATTTCTTAAAAACCTGGTGTGGGCCCAGTCAGTTGGCGCCACATCTAGAAGAGGTCTAACCCAGTTGGAACTCTATGCCATTTCAAAACTTTTATTTTCAAGTTTACTTTTGAAAATCTTTTGAAAATTCTCTCAATTTCAAGTTTTAAAATCGTTTTTGAAAATTCAAGTGGGGTCCACTCGAGGTGGCACCACATTTGAGAAAGTCAGGGCTAGACTAGGGTTAGTCAGTGTTTTGGTTAGCTTTATAAGTTTAAAAGAGTCAAAATCCATTTTTGAAAATTCATTTTGAAATTTGATTTTTAAACTATTGTTTTTAAAGGCTTTAGTTAAAACTTTAAAAACCAAATGTGGAAAAATGCCAAGTGGCACCACATTTGGAGGTATTTAGGATCAGTTAGGAGTTCAATTAGGTGTCAATTAGAGTTAATTAGGTCAAGGGCATATAGGTAACTCCACCCCAAAATCGCCCCCCCTTAGAGAGTAAAAAATTTTCAAAATTGTCAATTTTCAAAACCTAAAAAATTTCTATAAATAGAGACCCATAGGGGGTCAATTTTTCCAGCTACCTCTTTAGCAATTCTTGGATCTTCTCTCTCCTCTCCATCCCTTCTTCCATTGCTGCAACCTCAAGGTAAGAAACTTTCTTAATTTTTTGGTTTTATTTAATGCTTTTATTAGTTTAAACATGAAATTAGCCATTGGCATTATCACCTTCATGGATTCAACCTCAAGAATCTCAAGAACGATCCAAGAAGATGATCTAACATGGTTTCACTGTTTTTACAGAGATTCTAATCCGTTAGAATCGATTATTGCATCGATTTTCATGTTATTAACCAATAAAACATGTGATTTACCCTTTTAATGGGTTAAATCCATGATTTTAAAGGTAAAATCAAATTCTAGCCATGGATTCCCTGTTTTTATTTATTTATTTTACTTATTTATGTTTATTACATGTGTTTTAGCATAGAAATTAATTTCGTTTTGCTGTTTGGTATTTTTATTATTATTTTCATTAGTTAAAGCATGATTTATTAGGTTTTATCAAATTTCTGTGTGTTTTTAGTTTAGAACAGTAAAGAGCATGTTGTTTAGGATTGAAATATTCACTGTTAATTTTTGCTTTTTTTATATGTGATGCATGGATGTGTAAATGAACTACTGTAAAAAAACCATAGGTTTTGGGATTTGGGAACTCTGTCAGAAAAATCGGATATCAAACCGTGATTTTAAATCTTTAAAATCGTTATTTAAATTCAAGAGGCAACTTGCTGTTATGTTATTTTTCTCATCTAATATTCAATTCGAGATACTTAAAGTTCTGTGGATTCGTGTTGAGATGATCTATTTATTGTGATTTTTTGGTAATTTTTGGCCTCTGTTTAGTATTTTTCCTCTGACAGAAAGTCTGATTTTAAATTTAAAACTCGTTAGGGTTTGCCAAAACCCTAATCAGACTTGTAATGACTATAGATCTGAAACCACAGATCAGATTCACAATATGTAAAAAAAGAGTTTCATTATTTGTCTGTCTAATGTTAACTGCTAAAATTTCAGAATTTTTTTATTAGGTTTGCTATTTATTTCTGTATTTTCAATCCGAAGTAGCTGTTTTAACCCCTGTTAGATTTGTTATAATTTAGTTCAGATTGCTAGAAGAGTTTCTCCCTAACCAGAGATGCTTTTTCCGATCTGTAAAATAAAAAACCTCTGTTTTTATGTCTAGCTTGCCTCTGTAAAAATTCAGAAATTTTCATGGAGGATTGACTCCTGATTCGGGTCTAACTCTGAAACTGGTTTGTGACCTAGGTTAAAAATAACATATTTTAGGGTTTTAATGTAATTTTTGGATTAAAATAATGTCAATAAATTATTTTTATGATTTTAATCTGATTTTAGGATCATAAAAAGTGCATATACCAATTTTTTAGAATTTTGGAATCCGTTTCATGCCTGAATTAATCAAATTGCAAAACAGGGCACCCGTAGGATCCCGAAACACTACCAAAATCATAATTTTTGTGATATTTCTTGATTTTCGTGCATAAGTGTGTGTTTTTAGGGTTTGTTCATATCTAGAATCATATTAGGGTGTTTCATGTTTGATTTTGTGTTTATTTCAATCATAAATCCCAAATGTTTATCAAGACCTATTTCAAAAAACCCTGATTTCAAGGCCATAGTCTTGCTATTAGGGGTAATTTGGTTATTTAACCTCAATTTCGAAATTCAAAACCTTAATTTTATCATTTTTAATTAGGTCATATCATATTTGAGTTAATTTATCATTATTTGTATTTCAAAAGTTGTATTTTACAAAATATCTTTCTGAAAACCCTGATTTCAAGGCCATAGTCTTGCTATCAGGGGTATTTTGGTCATTTTGACCATAATTTCGAAATTCCAAATTCTATTTTCATATTCATTACATCTTATTACATATTTTATTAAGTTTATATAAGGGAATCATATGGAAAATGGCTTATGTCTAGCAAAATCCAGTAATTTCTAAATATTACTAGATAAATCTAGAAAAGCCAACATATTTTCACTAACCAGTTTTTCTAGTTTTGCAGGAATATTGAAGACTTTATTTTCCTTTATTTCCTGTATTTAAATTTGATTAGTGATGTAAATTGTAATTAATTTTGGAATAAGAATTTCAATTCCTGCATAGAATAGGATGCATTGCATATAGTTTTAAACTTTGATATATAACTGCTATGTATGCCAATTCATGCATATTTTTACCAATTCACTATGGTCTACACGAATGGCACGTGCACTAGCTCTTATGGAGTTGACAAACTTGGTGGAATTTGTATTTATGGCCATAGTCAGAATACGAATGATACCCAAATTTGTAATGTTTGTATTAGCCACATTCAACCTACACTCTTAGGCTAACTTCAAAATGCACTGCATTTCTCAAAAATACAAAAAAAGATTTTCTCAATTCCTCAAAATCAAGTCTTTCAAATCCATATTCATCTATTTCATTCATTTGCAAATTCCAATTTCAATTCGGAGAAATCGATTTCCTCAAAACTTCCTAAGTCTTATTCAAAAATCGATTTTCTCAAAACATTGATTTTCCAATGATATTTCAAGTATTTCCCAATTTCCAAATTCGATTTTCTAAGTTATATTTTCAATTTCAAAGTTTGAATTCAAAGAAATCAAATTTTTCCAAAGTTATTTCACCTTTCTCAAAATCGATTTTCACAAAACCTCTAGATTCTTCAGAAATCGATTTTCACTTTCTTAGATATAGTATCTCAACCATGATTCATGATTTTCCAAGTGTTATTTTTTTCAAGAATCTCCAAATATTTTCCAATCTTTGAAGCAAACATCATGTTTTCAAATATGCATTTTCAGAAATTCATAGCACATGCCTGATTCTTTGTGCATTTAAGAAATAGAACATGATTTAGACAAGTTGAGCAAAGCTAAGCACACTTTTGATCCTTGGTTCGATTACCCTTGGTAAAGACGCCAGGAACGGTTGAACCTCATACCGACAGGCGAGTCCCATTCTTTGGAATTATCCCACATTTTAAAACAGAGGCGAGTTATTTTCAAAATCTTTTTCAAAGGTTAGTTTGACTTGCAAAAGTAAAATTTTGCGATGATAACAGGTTTGGCGACCGTGATGGGACTTGTCTTCGCCTGATCAATCGTGTGCTTAACTTAGTTCAAATTGTCAAAATCGTGTTCCATGGAATGTCAGCTTTTAGTTCATGATATCATGTGAACCTAGGAGCCTAGACTTGAACCCAACTGACATGGATTGCATGTAGACTAAGTATGGTTTGGTAGGACCATATTGAGGAGGAAATTTTCATGCTCACATAGACTTAGGTCTAATACAACCCTCCTCAATCTAGGTTTGATTGAAAACAATGTTTGCTTCTTCAAAATTTTCAAAATCTCTATCTCTTTAGGTTTTAGAGCCTTCTGATTTGATTGCATGTGCTCATATCTTCAAAAACCACCCCACCTATCTTTACCCGGTCTTCACGTTGCTGGGCTTTCTTCCAGAACCATAGTTCGGGACAAAGCCTCACAACTGGGCCACCTATTTGGGTGAAAAAACCCCTGCCACGTACCAAGGGCCATAGTCTAAAGTATATCGGCAGGTGCTCAAGGATGTTGGAAAACTTGAACCTAGAACCGGAGAAATTGATTTTATGCCACGTACATCGAGCCTTGGCTTGAGTATATAGGCATAGCATGATTGGACACAGATGATCTGAACCTTAGAGTTAGGATTAAGATCCTACAACTATTTCAAAACTTGTGCATCTAGAGTCAGCTTTTAGAGAATGTTGTATGTGCATACTTGTTTGTACAAGATGTGATTGAATGTTAGCTTCTTTTATTACATTTTTTACAAGTTTTCTAAAATACTAGACGATTTTCAAAAATCTCCAATTTTTTCATATACTCTCTAAAACTCCTGTTTTATTCAAACCCTGGACGATTTTTCAAATTCTCCTTATTTTCTTCAAAACTCCAGGTGATTTCCATCCTTTCGTTCTTCTAGATCTCGAATTTCCTGCTTTATTTTTATCCTGCCTGCATCTTTTTAAAAAGTTCTTGTATTTTCCCAAGTCTTATTCCAAATTTTCCATGTTTTCCAGTCTACTCTGATGGCATCCAGTCAACTGGATTTAGTCTTTCCTGAGGGTCACATCTCCTATGAGGTGAGACAAGGTCTTCCTGAACATCGAGTCCTCAGCACCGGATCCTTCTTTCCCCGGTGGTATTATTCATGGCTCAAAAACTTCTCTCGTATGTTTCTGGACCATTTGGACGATTGTGGATTGGAACTGGCATCCGCAGTGGGAAAGCAGACGATCAACGGCAATTTGATCCACGCACTGGCAGAGCGGTGGAATCCGAGCACTAGTACCTTCTGGTTCCCATGGGGGGAAATGACTTTGTTGATGGACGAATTCTCAGAGATTATGGGATTACCTGAACCGGTTGGTCAGCTTGGAGATCCATTGGAGAAGCAGTTTTTGTTTAATGTCAAGGGTCTGGATCCCCGAGATGCTTTAGCTCGCATGACAGGACGCAAGTCTTGGCCATTGATAGAGGAGAATGGAAGCGAATATGTGGACATGCTCGAAATCTACAGACAGTATGGGGTATTTGTGGAAGTCAGTTCTTTATCTCGAACCGCTCGAGAGAGAATCCAGCATGCGATGGTCTTATATACTGTGGGATTAGCTCTCTTTCTCGAAGGATGGAATTATATGGATATCAGGATAGTTCAATTTCTGCGAAGGTGGGGAAGTCGACAGACCAGCCAGCCGCCTCTATATAGCCATGGCCGCACTCGCTTTTCTGTACCGATGGTTGACCCGTTTCACACTCAGAGAATCAATTCTAGTCGAAGGGTGCACTTACGCATTGCAATCTTGGTTCCTTCGGCATGTGCCAGCCCGAGCCAGTTCATTCAGATACAATAGTGATAAGCTCCTTCGAGTTGCACGATACCGGTTCTTGATCGACAACCTTCAGGAGGAAGAAGTCGTATGGGACTACTTTGATCGTCAGGAATCACCTCCCAGATATACTTATGCATGTGGCAAGCGATTCAGGCTACTTGGCCCATTCTTCTGCGTATACTACTATCCAGAGCGGTGTGTCAGGCAGTTCTCTCATAGACAGAAGCGCATAGAAATTCGCCCACTATCAGGGATCTTGCCAGAGTTCGATCTCACATCAGATCAGTGGTCCGGAGCATACCATTCTGCCAGACATGGTTGAGATTCTTTTGTTACTCTCACTATTTTTCCTGGTCCTAGAGTGTCCTCTGATTATCAAGAGTGGTGGAAAATTGTTCGCCCTCCTCCCCTTTGTCAAGTTTATTATTAATAAAATCATGTTTTTCCTTTCTTCAATAAAATTTCTTTAAATTTCATCCTATCTTGGTTTGACGACCTCACCTAGGTAACAAGGCATATTTTTTCAGTTGTTTATTTTTGCAAAGGAATGACAATGCAATTGTCGTAATCCCAACGAAGACTCAATCCCTAGTAATGAGATGCTCTTTCAATTGTCTACCAAAATTCTCAATAAATGTTTTCCCCAATCAGAATTTCTTTCAAAAGCCTAACCATCAATTTTTCCCTCAAGAGAGCATTAGTGACATTCAAGAGAGCACCTGCATCCTTACATGGTTCAGACAAGGTCCGGAAAGAAGACAGCACCAGTCCAGCTTATCAGTTCTCTGTCAGCTTCAGTACAAGAAATGGCCTCTTCACAATCCGCTGGAAACAGAAGTCAGCAAGCTAATGATGACATCAACCCACAGATGTATTTGTTGTTTCGAAAAATGCTGAGCAAAGTATTGTCTGAGGAAACAGGGGCCGGTTCAAAAAAAGCCCACAATAAGAAAAAGGTTAAAAGTCGAACAACAAAGAAGAGTGTGAAGATCACCAGAAAGCAGAATCGTCGCGAAGAAACATCTGATGAATCAGCAGAAGATACTAATGACGAATATGAAACTCACCAGGCATTTAGAGGGTCTACTCAAAAGCAGGAGTCAGCTTATAAATTTGGGAGTCAGTCAATGACCCTACTGTAAACACCCCAAATTTTCACTCACCTCTCCAACATTTCCACCAAGCATCAGTATCCAGCCTTTGAAATCGCCGGAGGGCAAAATGGTCATTTTCTGAGCCCGGACCTTGCAAAAGTCTAAATTTCGTCTGTAACTCTCAAAATTTCTCTATTTTCAGCTCAGATGTTCAAAATTTTATTCTGGACAAAAGACAGGAATCTCCAAAGCCCAATCCAAGATTATATTGCATAAGACATGGCATTGCATATTATTGCATGAGCATCTCATATCACTGCACTGCACAGCATGTCATTTCGAGGTCCAGAATTCTTGATTTCAAAATTTCCAATCCAGATTAGAATTTCAACTATTTTCAAAATCGATTCCAAAACCCTGGGTTTTTAAAATTATCAATTCTTCCCATTTTACCCCCAGGACTCTGAATTTCAAAATATTTCCTCAGGAAAACAATCTGGATAGTTTTCAATATGGATTTCAGCCACTTCAACTTAGATTTTGCCTTTTTGTCAACAATCTCAATATCTTCCTTTTGCAAAATCACTCTACAGGGGCCATCTCTTTTCAAAATTTCTGTTTTGCCAATTAGTCTAGATTTTATGAAAATTCCAAAAAAAGGATTTACTGTCTTGTCTTTATTTCAATAAAGAAGCAAGGTGGGACCCACACTGAGGTGGTGTCACATAGGCTTTTCTTTTGAAAAATCTGAATTTTGAAAAACCCAAAAATATAGGAGCCTTGTCCCCTGGATTGGCGCCACTTGTCTTTTCTCTCTCCTCCCATTTATCTGCCAAGTGTCAGTGTGGGGTTACCTTAAGAAGCTGCCACATGTCATTAGACACCATCTTCACCCTGCGCCATGTGTCATTCCATAGATCACCCTGAGATGCCAAGTGTCCTGTGTTGTCCTGGACAGAAAAAGCAAAACTTGTCTCCTCTGAGGTGGCGCCATTTGAAGTGTGTCTCCTGCAGAGGACACGTGTGACTCCTAGCTTCCTCCAGAAAAAGGTAGGCTTGTCTCCTCTCAGGTGGCGCCATTTGAAGTGTGTCTCCTGCAGAGGACACATGTCAATCTCTCATTTCCTCAGAAAAAGCAAATGCCATGTGTCATCCTCTACTCTTTTCAGAAAAAGCAGAAGACATGTGTCATTCTCTGCTCTTCTCAGAAAAAGTAGATGCCATGTGTCATTTCCTGCTCTCTTCAGAAAAACTGGAATTCAAATATTCAAATCTCTCCAGAGGTGGCACAAATCCTGAACTTCACCTTTTCCATTTTGTCTGAGATGGCGCCACATGGCTTGGACCTCCTTCTCTTCCCTCTGCCATGTGTCAATCTCTGCTTCTTTCAGAAAAAGCAGGATGACACATGTCTTTCCCCTACTTTTTCTCTGAAAAGTAGATGGCACATGTCATGTCTAGCTTCCTTCAGAAAAAGTAGAGAACACATGTCACTCTTGGTTTTCTTCAGAAAAGCAACCATTCAAAAATTTTCAGACAAGAGCTAGGTGGCGCAAATCCTGGAGTTCTACCTTTTTCTACTTTGTCTATGAGGGCGCCACATGTTCCTTGCTTTTCCCTCCTGCCACATGGCATTGTAGGAGCCACTCTGAGGAACTGCCACATGTCCATCCTCCATTCCTCCAGAGCCAACCCCCATTTGAAATTCAAATTACCTTCTGAGGTGGCGCCATTTGAGAAGGCTTCTCCAGACTGCTGACACTTGTCTGCCACATGTCCAAACCTCCCTGCATCAGAAAAAGTAGAACCCCCCCCCATTGAGGTGGCGCATCCTGCTTCTCCCATTCCTGTCCTCCTGCCACGTGGCAGTGTGGAGCCACCCTGAAGTGGTGCCACATGTCAGCCTCTCCTTTCTTGTAGAAAAGTAGAATTTGAATTCCTCTGAGGTGGCACAGTCTGCTTCTTCCACTCCTGTCCTTCTGACATGTGTCAATAGCTTCCAGAGGTGGCGCCACATGGCATGCTCCTACTGTTTCCAGCTTTACACCTCAAACCTCCTTTTGAGGTGGCGCCATTCCAGAGCCCCACTTGGCTTCATTTCTTTTATTTATTTTACATTTTAATAAAAATAGCCCCATGAGGTGGTGCCACCTGAGGGATCCCTACAAAAGGCAAATTTCGAATTTCAAACCCCAGGTAGCACCCTCTGAGGTGGCGCCATCTGGGAGCCTCCTGCAGAGAAAATCAAGCAAACCCCAATTTCAAAAAATTTTAAATTTTGCTGAGGTGTCTCACCCACAAATTTCCCATTTTATTTTCTCAAAAAATCAAAATAGCACCCCTTGAGATGGCGCCACATGGAGGGCTCAGATTGAGCCTGTTTGAAATTCAAATTTTTCAGAAAAATTCTATAAAAACAAGGCTCCACGCCTAGTCTAGGGGCTTCTTTTGGACTTTGAAATTCGACCTAGACTTTCTTCAGAACCCGATTTTGAACTTTGGAATTCACGCCCCCTTTTGGCTCAGTGGAGAAGGTGCAGTGAAGTACCTACATTGTTCGTGTTGTGGCCAATTCGATTCAAGCGTGGGTCGATCTTGGGGAATCATCTGAAGCCCGGATCGAAGGACGAACGAAGCCCTTGGTAGTAGTCCCTTTCAAGAGTTTCAAAGCTGCGTAACGAAGCAAGGTGCACCTCTTTTCCTCTTGATTTCATATCATGATTTTATTCAGGTAAGAAAGAGCTCATCCAAGGGATGGATTGAGCTATTCTCGTAAAATGACAAATATAAAAATATATAATCATACTTCCTTGATGATTTTTAGCATTCATGCATTTAGCTAGATTTAATTTGTATTTTATTTCGTTAATTTAGCATGCT
Source organism: Nuphar pumila (assembly GCF_984573655.1). Classification (NCBI taxonomy): domain Eukaryota; kingdom Viridiplantae; phylum Streptophyta; class Magnoliopsida; order Nymphaeales; family Nymphaeaceae; genus Nuphar; species Nuphar pumila. The sequence goes on from NC_143261.1 coordinate 47,836,600, forward strand.
TCATGAGCTAATTAGGATTAATTTAGCATTTATTTCAATTCTGCTCAGTTTCAGTAGTTCTCTGTTTTTGTCAGTCAGTCCACATGTCATTTCATGCGTTTAATTTTCATAAAAAAATCTAAAAAAATCATGGAATGCGCCCTTAGGTGTCCCTAAAAATGTGCCAAAAATTCGGAGAGATTTGAATTCGTTTACTGTGGTAAACGTTCAAAAAGGTGAGTCGGGTTTTTTTACCCGAGATGCGTTTTAAAATGTCTTTTCCAACTTATAAAATCGATATCTCCCTCATGGGAGATTCGATTTTCGATCCGAAAGATGTTATGAACTTGGGAGGATGTCTAGTTTTTAACCTGATTTTCTAAGATTTTTCTGATTTTTTTTATGTCTGACAAAAATCCGAGAGTGCGGGACACATGTCAGAGCCTGATTTGGGCCTCTGAGACTTTGGATCGACTTAGGTCGATGAGTACTCTTTGGGTATTGATCCAAATCCAAATCTGTAAAAAGTGAATGTTATGTTCGAGTTGTTTTCCTTTTTCAAGCTGTCATCCCTTTTAAGGCATCAATAAAATCATCAACTTTTCTCATTTAATTATGACATTCTTCTTTTGGTTGTTCTGTTTTTTTTTAATATTATTCTCTCTTCCCCATTACACTGGGGCATCTTTTTGAAAATTCGTTTTCAAACATTCTGTATGCAGGCAGGGTCAAATAAAATCTCTCACCATTTATTTGCACTTCATTTGCATTTCAGGTGCATGTGCATTGCATTGCATTTGCATTAACTATGCACCCAATTCCAGTTTCTATTCAGGATAAGGGATAAACCTGAGACTATGAAGGATTTCTCATCCTAATCATCAATCTCTGACTCCAATTTACAATCCCTGTCGATTTCTCCTCAAAATTCTGCAGATAGAATCCTCTTTTCAAAAATCCAGTTCTTGCACAAACAATTTGCAAAATTTTGATCCCCTAACCGGGTTCTTCTCTGAAGATCTGAATTCCGATCCAACTTTCAAGTTGGTCCATATTTTTTTTCTTTAAAAAACCAAGTTCCGACTCGGGTTTTCTTTCAAAGTATTTTTGAAAAACCGAGTTGCGACTCAGATTTTCCTTCAAATTATATTTTCTTTGAAAAACCGAGTTCCAACTCGGATTTTCCTTTAAATTATATTTTCTTTGAAAAACCGAGTTTCGACTCGGGTTTTCCTTCAAATTATATTTTCTTTGAAAAACCGAGTTCTGACTCGGATTCTCCTTCAAATTATATTTTCTTTGAAAAACCAAGTTATGACTCGGATTTTCCTTCAAATTATATTTTCTTTGAAAAACCGAGTTCCGACTCGGATTTTCCTTCAAATTATATTTTCTTTGAAAAACCGAGTTCCGACTCAGGTTTTCTTGTACATCATTTTCTTTTGTTGATCCGGGTTTCAACTCGAGATCTATTTATTCATTAGAGCTCAGATTCGAGCTCTTTATTTTCATTTATTGATCCGGGTTCCGACTCGTGATCTCTTTACCTCATTCGAGCTCAGATTCGAGCTCAGATTCGAGCTCTTCATTTTTCTCTGTTGATCCGGGTTCCGACTCGAGATCTCTTTATCTTATCCAAGCTCTAATTCGAGCTCTTCATCATTTTCCTTTGTTGATCCGGGTTCTGACTCGAGATCTCTTTATTCGAGCTCATATTCGAGCTCTTCATTTTCTTTTGTTGATCCGAGTTTTGACTCGTGATCTCATTACCTCATTCGAGCTCTGATTCGAGCTCTTCATTTTCCTTTGTTGATCCGAGTTCTGACTCGTGATCTCATTACTTTATTCGAGCCCTGACTCGAGCTCTTCATTTTCTTTTGTTGATCTGAGTTTCGACTCATGATCTCATTACCTTACTCGAGCCCTCACTCGAGCCTTTCATTTTCCTTTTATTGATCCGGGTTCCGAGTCGTGATCTCGGTATTTTATTCGAGCTCTGACTCGAACTCATTATTCTCCTTTGTTAATCCAAGTCATTTCAATCATCAGGGTCTGTCAATTGCTCAAATTTGATATTTTTCCCTCCAAATTCCAATTTAAGTCTTCGAATCAGGCAATTCTTCAACTTTGACCTCCGGGTCACCCAATTTCCAATTCTCAATTTCAATTACCAATTTCCAAATTTTTGACCTTCGGGTCAATCAATTTCCAAATTTTCGACCTTCGGGTCACTCAATTTCCAAATTTTCGACCTTCGGGTCACTCAATTTCCAAATTTTCGACCTTCGGGTCATCCGATTTCCAATTTTCGACCTTCGGGTCACTCAATTTCCAAATTTCGACCTTCGGGTCACTCAATTCTCAATTTCGACCTTCGGGTCACTCAATTCTCAATTTCGACCTTCGGGTCACTCAATTTCCAAATTTCGACCTTCGGGTCACTCAATTCTCAATTTCGACCTTCGGGTCACTCAATTCTCAATTTCGACCTTCGAGTCACACAATTCTGACCTTTCGGTCAACCAATCCTCAATTTCGATCGTCAGGTCATCCAATTTCGACCTTCGGGTCATTCAATTGCCAACAACCAATTTTCCAATTTCCAATTTCGACCTTTGGGACAATCAATCTCAATATCCAATTTCAATCATTTTCTCTTGCGAGAGACCCTTTTAGGGAGAGTTCGAGGGAGCTCATTATTTTCGCATGCTATCCAATTCGTTCACTTAGCCCCTTTTCAGGGAGAGTTTGAAGGGACTCGCGTCTTTGTGAACCATTTGCAAAACAATTTCCAATTTCACACGAGGAACCCTTTTAAAGGGAGAGGCTCGACAGAGACTCGCTTTTCTTGTGACCCCACAATTTCATACTAGGCCATTTTCGTCATGAAGGACCCTCTTGGCAGGGAGAGTGTGATGGACTCGTTCCTTTCATGACCCAATTTTCAGACCTCACTATTATCGGCCCCCTTTCCATAAGAAAACACTCCAAATTTTGAAAAATGCCCCAGTCAGAAGATCTGAACTGGATGTGGAAGAATTATTTTGAAAAGATGTTTTTTCAGGCTTAAAACCTTATCCTGAATGGCTTTGGGAGGACGAAATCCTTGAAAATGATATGATTGAATGATAGAGATGAGAAAATCGTGGTGGGACTTTGGGCGAAGATCCCGAAAATGATGAAAGATAAGAAGTTTGATCTTATGAATGAGGCGAGATCAGCCTTTGAATGACGCAGGTTTAGCCCTTAACCTGGATGGGACAAAGATATATCGAGATAATTTGGGAAAAGGAATATATGAGGACTTTGATGGGACATTTATGAGAGAATGTCTCATGAGATGAAGCTCAAATGGGATCCTATCCTGGATGGATATACAAATCATGGATTCCTCGATGGGAAGAACCATGATGGGACTTGGAAGGAAACACCTCATCGAAACGAGGGAGACTCATTGAAACGAGATTCAGGTTTAACCAAAACCTGAAGAAGGAAGATACCTCGTGATATGAGGTTCAGGCTTAACCCTTAACCTGAAGGGGACGACCATATGGAATCCTCGAGTGAAGAGACCATGATGGGACCTTCGGAGTTTGGACGAACAAATCCGAAAGAGGTTTGCGAAAGGAGGAAGGAAATGGGGTTCCCTAAAGCTTGAGAAAGGAATGAACTTTGGGCGTCTCATTGCTGAGACTGAAACCAACTTTTGAATTTAAAGACCTCTAGCAGGAAGTACAGGTTTTGACCCTTAACCTGAGTGGGAACAACCATATGGAATTTCTCAAAACCGTGATGGGACAGGAGAGATACTTCAATTGAATGAAGCAATTCTTCCGGGGAACGTAAGAGATGGAAAATAAGTAGATGTGAGACAACATGAACGATGAATAAGGTAACAGGAGGCGAATCTTTCGATGGGGTGAAAGATGAATAAGGCGAGCTTTTTATCAAGAAGATGAATCTATTGACAAGGCAAAAAGATAGAAGAGGGCAAATCCTTTAGACAGGAGAAGGTAAAAGCAAAATATGAAGATGGTGATGAAGATGGTAATCCTTTTAGCAAGGAGAAGGCGAAATGTGAAATATGAAGAAGGCAATTCTTTTGGTAAGGAGAAGGCAAAATGTAAGATATGAAGAAGGCAATCCTTTTAACAAGGAGAAGGCAAAATGTAAGATATGAAGAAGGCAATCATTTTAACAAGGAGAAGGCAAAATGTAAGACATGAAGAAGGCAATCCTTTTAACAAGGAGAAGGCAAAATGTAAGATATGAAGAAGGCAATCCTTTTAACAAGGAGAAGGCAAAATGTAAGATATGAAGAAGGCAATCCTTTTGACAAGGAGAAGGCAAAATGTAAGATATGAAGAAGGCAATCCTTTTAACGAGGAGAAGGCAAGTCTCTCGACAGAGCGAAAGATGGAGAAGGCAATCCTTTTATCAAGGAGACAGCAAGTCTCTCGACGGAGAAGGCAATCCTTTTACCAAGGAGAAGGCAAGTCTCTCGACAAAGCGAAAGACGGGGAAGGCGATCCTTTCATCAAGGAGAAGGCAAGTCTCTCGACGGAGCGAAAGACGAAGAAGGCAATCCTTTTATCAAGGAGAAGGCGAGTCTCTCGACAAAGCGAAAGACGGGGAAGGCAATCCTTTCATCAAGGAGAAGGCGAGTCTCTCGACAAAGCGAAAGACGGGGAAGGCAATCCTTTTATCAAGGAGAAGGCGAGTCTCTCGACAAAGCGAAAGACGAAGAGGCAACTCTTATGAAAAAAGGGGAAGGCAATTCTTTCGACTACACGAAAGAAAGAAAAGGCAACACCAAGATATATCAATAATAGATGTCAAGTTCTTATTTCTCATCAGGAGAGTTGGAAAAATATTGCCAAAGTGATAAAATTGTAGTTGTTTCAAGGTAATTGAAGGTAAGTACTTTCGAAAGATGTTCCCTTTTCCACCTAGAGTATTACCCCCAACTAGGTTAACTCTATGGAATCTAGGATTAAAGTCAAATTTAGTTGTTGGTCTTCTTCAAGGATGCTATCAATTTCCTTGATATGAAAGGAGAAGAAATATTTTTAGCTTCATAAAAGTAATTAAATGAGAAGATATTGATAGAAGAATTTCACATAGATGAAGAAGATTCTTTGTAGTTTGGGCAGTTTGATATCCTCGGCATTTTCCCATGATGATCTTTTTGCACTCTTTTGAGTCACGGGGCTTTCTTGGGCTTTTACATCATCCTTCATTTTGGAGATGTCCTGACTTTTCTCTCTTTTTCAGGGAAGGGTACGTCACAAACTCCTTCATCTTGGAGATGTTCCGATCTTTTATTTATCTCAGGGATTATATATGATGGTATTGACTCAAAGGTATTTAGATGATAGCTGGAATCAAATATCTTTTAGGGTTTGTCGGTAGGTCCATCACATCCGCCTTCATCTCGACGGTGATCCGAACTTTCCCTGGAAGGATCCATCACAAACTCCGTCATCTTGGAGATGTTTCGAATCTTCTTTGGCCCCGAGGGTCTAATCGCTTAATTCTCCTTCATCTTGACGACAATTGAGAGATCCCTTTTGCGGATATTTGATTTGCAGCTTAGCTGACTTGAGGAGACATGAATTGGGTAGGTTCTTTTCAGACTGCCCAGGATATTTCCATTGTCTTAATGCCAAAGAATAATCTTTAAGAATGTGCCATAGCTATGATCAATATCAGCTCATTTATGGCTCTTCAGCATCATTGAATATTTCCTTTACCGGTCATGTCGAAGATATTTCTTCATCCTCTTGGTTGACCAACAAAAAATTTGAAGTTTGAGCCTTTCTTCACAGAAGTTTCACCCTTTTGGAAGGAATACTAAGGAGATTTGAGGAAATTCTTTATGTAATAAAAGTTTGAGATCAATAACTATTTTATGGCAATTTGGCAAGGTATTCCTGAAAACCTTAATGATGAAACCTTTGCTTAACATCGAATTTTGACATATCAGTGGGATTCTGGAGAAGAATCCAACATGAGGCTGAATTCTGAAGGTAAATGTAAATTTAAAGTTCTGAAGGCGAGCTTGACATAAAACTGGATTTTGAAGGTAAGCCTTTGAAAGAGTATCCGAATCAGGACTCGGATTCTACAAGGAAAACAGGGAAATTTGAGTAAAAACTCGAATTTTCAAAGGAAAACTGGGAGGTTCGAGTCAGGCTCGAATCTCAAGGGAAAACTTGAAAATTCATTTATTGAAGGCAAGAAAACTCGAGATAAAACTCAAATTTTCGAAGGAAAGCAGGAAGGTTCGAGTCAGAGCTCGAATCTCAAAGGAAAACTTGACAGTTCATTTATTGCAGGCAAGAAAACTTGAGACAAAACTCAAATTTTCGAAGGAAAGCAGGAAGGTTCGAGTCAGGGCTCGAATCTAAACTTGAAGATTCATTTACTGAAGGCAAGAAAACTCGAGATAAAACCCAAATTTTTGAAGGACAACGGGAAAGTTCGAGTCAGGGCTCGAATCTAAACTTTGAAGGTTCATTTATTGAAGGCAAGAAAATTTAAAACTCAAATTTTTGAAGGAAAGTTGGAAAGTTCGGGCCAGGGCCCGAATTTCAAGGGAAAACTGGAAAGGTTCAGATTTGTGAAGGAACAGAAGACTTGAGTTAAAACTCAAACCTTCAAAGGAGAACTAAAAAATTCGAGTCAAGGCTCGAATCTCAAAGGAAAGAGTTGGAAATTCGAGTCGAAAACTCGAATCTCAAAGGAGAGTTGATGAGAAGGGATAGAAGAAAATTGGCAGAATTTAAGGAGAATCGAGGAAAGATTGTAACATGAAGGCTTGAATTTGAGACTTGAATGACCCGAAGGTCGACATTGGATTTAGAGCTTTGATTTTTGATGAAGGGTCAGTGCAAAAGACTGATCCTGAGAGGCTAACTGATCGGTCAGCCAGGCACTAGCACGAGTGCTAGGCTTACCTGTATAAGTACTGAATTCTTCAAAAATGCCCCAGTGTAAGTACTGGGTTTTCTGATGGAGATTTGAAGAAGAAGGGACACCGATATTCTAAGATATTTAAGAATTGAGCAAGAATGGTTGTCGGCGTTTTCAGGATTTTCCCTTATCCTGAAGGGGAAATGGAATAGACATTTGATGAGAATTTAGAAAGGAATGATTCAGGTTTACCCTTTAACCTGAAAGGGGAGAAGAATAAAATTTATAAAAAATGGAGAAGAAGAAAGGAAAAAAATTTTGAAAATTTATTTTGGAAAAGAATTCTCACAGGTAGCATTGTTGCTCCTATGAGGGGTCTCAGGATTATCCCTTATCCTGAATGGGAAAAAGAATAAAATTTAAAGAGTTTAAATGAAGGGAAATTGATATAAATCTAGAAAAATCAACAAAGATTGATAAAACTTGTATTTACAAAAGAATCCTCATAGGTAGCATTGTGGCTCCTATGAGGGGTTTCAGGATTATCCCTTATCCTGAATGGGAACACCTCGGACAACGAGGGTCAGGTTTATCCCTTAACCTGAGGGAGAAGTAAGAATAAAGGAAATATCTCATGGGAAAGAGGCATCAGGTTTATCCCTTAACCTGAAAGGGTAGAAGAATTGATAAAATTTAATAGAATTGATGAAATATTGATAAACTTGATGAAACTTTGATAAAATTGATGTAAACTTGATAAAAATATGAATAAGATGAATGAAACATATAAAAATACCAAAAATTTAACTGAAAATTTATAAGATTTGAGAAAAGGAGTTTTCTGATCCTGCCTGCATACGGGATCTTTGAAAGGAAAATGTTTATTTAAAAGATAAGAAAAAAAAATCATTTTGGGAAGAAAATCTACCGTAAGAAAATTGATTAGTGCGAGAACTGATCCTTTAAATCAAACATGAGAGATCATCATGAGGGTCAATTTTTGAAGGCAATGGTTTGAAAATATATTTTTGAAGGAAAATCAACAACAGATTTGATTTCAAAAAATGATAGTTTGAAATTGATAATAAAATCAACACAAGGGTTGATCTTTGAAGGTAATGTTCAAAAATCAATCTTGAAAGATAAG